>NC_039273.1:1407583-1477452 GCF_003368295.1 Carassius auratus
GTCATTACAAAAGATTTCAGTTAAATGCTATTCTTATAAACTTTCTTTTAATCAAACAATAAAAACATGTAAATATACACCAGCACAACTTTTTTCAACATTGATGATAATCAGAAAATGTTTATTAATACAACACATTATAATGAACACGTGACACTGAAGACTGGAGTAATGATGCTGACAATGCAACTTTGATCACAGGAATAAATGACATGTTAACATATATTGCAATAGACAACAGTTACTTTAAATTGTGATGATATTTCATTAAATAAATGCATCCCTTTCTCTCCATCAGTTATGATGAGGGATCAATCAACGCTTCCGCTGAAGGTGTCAACATCTTCACAGTCCTCCATCTCATCAAAGACCAGGACGGACGTCTCAAGATCGCCAACATCACCTGCGATGCGTTCATCACCAAGATGAGGGCCAGATTTAGCGGGACCCTCGGGTACAGCACTCTATATCGAATTCTGAGCATGTTTATTGCACATGATTGAATTAACTTCTTTATAAATGAAATACATAGTTTGCTCAGCGTTTTGCATATCGGTCTGTTTCATGGGACATTCTTACGTGTCTTTAAATATTCTCACAGGAGGGTTTATGACTTTATCGGAACGTTCCTGACTACAGGAATGCGCTTCGTCTTAAATAAACAGGTTTGTTTGCTTTTTTCTAGTCAAGGTTAGCAGATGTTTGTACTGGTGCTCACATACAGTACATAAAGGTATTGTAACTTCAGTGACATTTGAACAGATTTTAACAAACTTTTGCATATATGTCTCTGTCAGATTTGTCCTGCTTTGAATCATGCCGCACTAGTTCTGGTTAATCAGCTACTGGAAACAATCCCAGGTTAGAGAACGATGTTGATCAGTGTAAAACTGTTGTGGTATATCGATCTGGCAGGCTCGTATGTTTATGTGAATGTGTTTTTCAGTGCGCACGGAGGTGGACAGTTACGTGGGCATTGATTATTCACTGCTAAATGACCCCGTGGTGACAGAAACTAGCCTTGATATGGATTTTAGGGTGAGTGACAGATGACTAGTTAACAAACTTTAAATGCAGGTTTTTGGGGTCAGCAAAGACATGTTATTCATATGAAATACTTTATCATAATTAACACACACAAAAAAAAAATGAAGCAGCACAACTGTTTTTACAGTGATAATATTAAGAAATGTTTCTTGAGAAGTAAATCACTGAAGGCTGGATGAAAATTCAGCTTTGATCTCTGGAATAAATAACGTTTTAAAATATATTCAAATAGCAAATCAGTTTTTTTTTATAAGAATACATATTTCACAGTACTAGTTTGTCACAGTACAAACTTTTAAACTTATTTCTAAATAAATTAAATGTCAGCACGATATTTGGTAAGTGTTACCAAGTACATGTGCAAAAAACAACATGATTTTAATGAAAATATATTAATTCTTGGTTTCGTAAAAAAATAAAATACACACACTTTTCAGCAAAAAAAAAAAAAAATTGTATATATATATATATATATATATATATATATTTTTTTTTTTTTTTTCAAAATCTACAAAAAGTGCAGAGATATATTACTAATACACTAATAGTACAACTCGAAAAATCTATAAAACTATAAATTTATAAATCTTTAAATTAAATAATGTAAATCTTAATTTGTCCAAAACATTAAAATAATAATAATAAGTTATGTGCTCACCCAAAAATGTATTTTAAGACTGGAAATGTATTTTCTTGCCCCTTGAAGTACATTTTCTAATAAAGGCTATATTTTAGAATTTTAAGGTTTAAATTTAATAATAATAAAACAACATATTTGAAAACATGGTACCATAAAGGCTACTATAGCACACACACACAAACACACACACACACACATTATATTTATATGGTTTTAAATTAGTCTGCGTGATTTATTTTTTTCTACACAGGGCATGTTTTATGACCTGAAGAATGAGAACGAGACGCTTGTGAACAACGCTGTGAATCCAGTCCTGAGAGAATACGATCGTATGGTCTATCTCTCTCTCTCTGAGTACTTCTTTGACAGCGGCCTCTTCTCTTACTTCAAAGGCGGACTGTTCCAAACGCAGATAGCAAACGAACGAGTAAGACACCGTCTAACTCATTTCAAGAGCATGATACAAAAATAAGACAAAAACAACTGTTGCTCGACTCATTTCAGATGCCGAAGGACTTAGAGATGCTCCTCAGGACCACCTACATGGGGAAAATCATGATGCTGGTGAGCAAAACTAAGATGTATATATGTACAGCAGTTGTATAGCAAACTTCTATTCTCTGTGTTTGTCTGTCCAATCAGGACCCGGCTTTCATGGATCATCCTCTCTCGCTGGAGTTAGAGGTCAAATCTCCTCCTCGCTCCACCATCAAGACCTCTGGTGCCAGTGTGGCTGTCAGCTGTAACGTCAAAGTGTTCGTTCTTCCTCCAGGAAAACCAGCTGCCCAGCTCAGCAGCTTGACCATGGTGAGAATTATACACAACATATACAACCAGTAGTTTCAGATTGAAGGGATGCTAGAAATGCACCAAATTTCACCTTGTTTTTAGGAAGGCACGTTCAACGCGGAAGTAGCGATGAAGGGCAAGCGCTTGACCATCCATTTAGATCTGAAAAAGTGAATATGATCTGCAAACACTGAACTTTTCTGACATTTGAGTAACTTTGACATTGATTTTGATTTGATTTGATTCTGTTTTCAGGTTCACAATTTTCTCCGATCAATCGGTTTTCGAGTCTTTGGCTGTAAGTTTGTGTTTCCACACAAGCACATTCGATACAAGTCTAATCAAGAGCAGATATATAAATATAATTATTATTTTTTTCAGCTTATTCCACTGCAAAGTCCTTTGAAGACAATGCTGCAGTTATCAGCGGTGCCTCTCATTAACAGTAAGTGAAACAATATATTATATTTTAAATGACATGTACACTACTGTTCAGATATTTAGGGTTGGTATTTAATGTTTTTAAAAAAAAGTCTTATGCTTACCAAGGCTGCATTTTTTTTAATTAAAAGAACAAATATAAACAGTAAAATTATGAAATATTATTACAATTTAAAACAAGTCAAATATAATTTATTCCTGTGATCAAAGCTGAATTTTTCACATTATTACTAGTCTTTGGTGTCACATGATCCTTCAGAAATCATTTTAATATACTGATTTGCTAATTTTTATAATTTAACTTAAATTATTTTCAGAAGAGCATTTATTTGAAATAAAAAGTATTTATACATTATTAATGTTTTAATGTCACATTTAAAACATTTTTTTTTAATAAACAATTTCATTTGTTTATAAAAAAAATTATTACAATTTTTTTTTTTTGAAAACATTACCTTTAAATATGTGAATCAGAAAACGCTTGATAATGTGTTTTCATGTAGATTACATTAAGCGAGGTGTGCAGATCCCTCTTCCGGACGGGATGGACTTCATTGAAGAGGTGGTCGAGTATCACAATGTAAGTGGTTGCATCGTGAAACCTTTAACATCGTAAGTTTAAGACATCATGTTCAGCTGTGATTCTCCATCTTTGATTTCACAGGGCTACATCATAGTTGGAGCAAACCTCCACTTCAGGACCGGTCTGAGAGAAATAATCGAGAAGAAGCTGTCGGGTGAAACAGACAACTCCATTTAAGACGCTAACATTACCGCACGTGTAAAGAGATGCACAGAAACTAACACAATGAGCAATAAATGGAGGTTTTAAAAGAGAGGAACTAACCTTCGAGCAGAAGCATGATGTTTATTAACTGTACATCATTTGATCCTCAAGACCTGCTTTCGTTATCAACGTCAACTCTAAATTTGCCCCATTTGTGACCCTGGACCACAAAACCAGTTTTAAGTGTCAATTTCTAGAAATTGAGATTTATACATCATCTGAAATACTGAATAAATAAGCTTTCCATTGATGTATGGTTTAGGACAATATTCTGCCGAGATGCCCCTATTTAAAAACCTGGAATCTGAGGGTGCAAAAAAGTCAAAACACTGAGAAAATTTTCTTTAATGTTGTCCAAATGATGTTCTAAGCAATGCATATTACTAATCAAAAATTAGGTTTTGAGAGATTTACAGTAGAACATTTTACAACACGATCTTTACTTAATATCCTAATGATTTTTGCATAAAAGAAAAATCGATAATTTTGACCTATAACAATGTATTTTTGGCTATTGCTACAAATATACCCCAGAGACCAAGACTGGTTTGTGCTCCAGGGTCACATTTAGTCTCTGAATATGCATTCCTGGTGTAATTGTGTACAATCAGCACTTTACTCTAAACAAGAAGAAAAAAAAGTGTATTTATAATCTTTGAATTTCTTCTGACATGCCTTTAACCCCCTAATATCTTCCCAAACGAAATGCAACAATGTATTGCTCATATAATGAATATAGGCAGTCTCTCTTTATAATGAGTGCAATTTACTAAACTTGTTCGCAAAGGCTGCTTTCACTGTTGCTGGAGTATTTCACTTTTAGCACAAATACTTCTACTTCTATTTACACTATTTGCTCTCAGTGTAAATACAGTCTAACTTTTTACACTTAGTGTAAATAGCTGTTGTGTAATGATTTCCCCAGTATAAGCAAATAAGTATATATTTACAAAAAGCAGCATAACTGTTAGGATGCGTACTGTAGAGATGCTCATGAGGAGAGCAGACCCCCCACAAACCAACAGAGTTACATTCAGACATGACTCTGTTCTACTATAAAACACCCTGCCAATTAATCAGTGCATTAATATGACGTGACAAACTACTTTATTCACATTTCAGAAGCAAAATGGGTTGCAAATGCTGGTTAATGTTGACTTTAAGGTATTACACAAGTGACTGAACCCCAAAACACATGTACAACTCGTAGATGTTTATGTACTTTTAGTTGAATTTTATCATTTTTTGTACACGTTTTATCGTATATATTGGTTGTTTAATATGTGATTGGTTTGCCATCCTCATTTGTGAATGAACCACTGTACCTCTTTATAAAAATGATGTGTTAAAAAACAGGAAGTGTTACTGTTTTTTATCTTAAAACTTTAGTTCATCATTGAAATGACTGAGTGGGTTGAAATGCACCATTTTCTGAAATAAACGATCACATAGAAAAACTTAAAATCATAGAAAATGTCTTTGGAAACAATTTACCAGTATGCCAGTGCAAATTCAGATGAAGCGACTGAACATCGTGAAGGCCGCTATGGACTTGTCAGTAGGAACCATGTGACCCCAACCCTGTGGAGGACATAAATAAATACAATTTCAAAAAAAAAAAAAACCAAAAATCATAATAGAATACACAATAAAGAAGGAATAAAAGGCTCACATATTAGACTGAGGTTACACATGAATATACTAAAGTAAAACTGGTTTACAATGTAAGTGTGTGTAAACCTATATTCTAGATCTCTATAGGAAGTCTTTGATGCAAAAAAGGCTATGTAATTTAGCTTTTCGTCACAGTCACCTGAGAAAAAGTGCACCATGTGATACATGATTGCACAAAAAAATTAAATAAAATATGATGATAATACTAATTAAATAAAATTAAATAAAGTAAAACATAAAATATGAAATACTATACTATAACATTATTATTAAATGGAATGTGTAAAAATATTAAAACAAGTAATACTAATAATATTATTCTTATAAAGAAATACTAATAATAATGGTTCCATTGATAAATATTTTATTAATAAAATAATTATAATAATAATACAAATAATGAAATAAAATATAAATAAAAAAGTAGAATGTATAATAATATATGAAATAATAATAATACTAATTATTATTATTATTAAATTAAATGCATAAAACATTAAAATGTTTACCAGAATAATAATTTAATAAATAATATTACTTAGTATATTATTTATTCCATTAAAAAATAATAATAAAGTTTACATATTACTGACTAGGGGTCAGGGTGCACAAATTGTTTACATTAAAAAAAACTCTCTCTCTCTCTATTTTTTTTTTACTGACCAGAGTCCCCAGACCAAGACTAAAAGAACATAGGACACACAATATCAGATGGAAACAACTGGCCTCTTGCTGGAGTGACTCCCCAAACCACTCATCTCCTAGTGTTTCACAACAGTGTTAATTCCCATCACTCACTTATGCTCCCAGAAGCTTCAGGTATTGTTTCTTCACATCCATTAACAGGCAGGTGTAGTTCAGACTGTCTTCAGTGCTGCAACAAACATCAGGACAATTTCAAATGAAGGTCCAGAACTCATTGGCTTTATTGAAGTCCACTCAACGCACAGGGTGCAGGGTGGAGGGAGTAGAGTAGGTGCATGGAGGATCGAGCAGATTTAAACAGGGCGACCATACCTCGCAATTTCTGATTAAACAAGAAAAATCATCTGGCTTTACCCTCAAAGCACAAATGAATTAAAGAAGGCCTACTAACACTGACCAGACACAAAGCTTTGTTCTTCATACTACTGTACGTAAAGGAACAGTTCACCCAAAAATTCACCCCAGAATTCTGTCATCATTTCCTCAGCCTTGAATTTCTTTCTTGCATGCAACAAAATAAAATCTTCTTAAAAATGTTGGTAAACACACAACTTATGGTCCCTCTTGACTTCCAGAGTATGGAAAAAAAGTTCTATGGAGGTCAATGAAGACTAGAAACTCTTTGGTTACCATCATTCTTCAAAATATCTTTGTATTCAGCAGATGAAAGAAACCGCTTGAGTGTCTGTAAATGACCATTTTCAGTTTAGGGTGAAGTATCAAGTACAGACCATTCATTCACCCCAAAAAATATATATAATTTTAAAACATTTGCATATTCAAACTGGAGTTTTGTATTTGGTTATGAGAGGGTGAAACAAGGCAGAATTTGAATATGCAAATAAAATGAAAGCGCTGCCATGAATGGGGATATATATTCAATGTATTAAAATCAAAAGTATAACTTTCATCGTGTGGAAATGAGCATCAAAATAGCTAAAACATAATCTTGTGTTTACAGTTTTGAGACAACAAACTGAAGTCAGTAATGAGAGAGTGAAAATTTTGGTTTTCGTTCCGAGTGAAGTTTGCAGTCCAAAGCAGCACATGAATTGGTTTCTCTACCTCGTTCTGTGCTTTGGAGTAAGGATGGTTCACGAAGTGATGGCCCAGGTCTCGAATCACAAACTGGCTGTTTTCAATGTTGGTTTCAGAAGAGCAGAATGACACTGGAACGTCTTCATATGAACTGACATTGAACAGTTACTCCAGATAACTGATCCAAGCTCACCTGACTCTCTGCTGAACTCCTTATAGGTTAAACATGTTCAGTCCAGACTGGTAGACTATAACTTGAACTGTAGTGAGCTAAAGAGTGTCAGAAAGGTAAGAAAAGATAAGTAAAGAATCTATGACATCTTAAGCCATTAGTGGAAAACTGTTTAACTTACACAACACAAGCAGTTCACATCCTGGTTATTGTAGAAGTTACACACTCCATCTTTGCAGCAAAATATCTGCAGGTCATTCCTCAAGCTATATAAACATATAAAAATAATAATAATAATAATAATACACAGTTATGCAAATACATAAAACGAAAATACACAAATAAAATGCACAAATAATTTTTTTAACAATGCATTTTTTATTTATTTACAATTGACATTTTGTACTGTTTGCCAGTGCTGACCCATACAAATTAAATATATAAAAGAGTGCATGTTAAATTGAGTCACATGAAAAAAGTAATGTCTTGCTGAACTCCAGAAACAACCTGAAAAAATCTTTCAGGGCCAAGTAGTTGTTTGTTGCCACCTGGAAAGTCAGCGATTATTATACGGGTAGGATTTAGGTTTTTTTTTTTAATCACATAGTGTTCAATATATATGTGCTATGCAATTAAACTTACATTCAATTACACTCCTGTCTGTACAATACATGCATTTCTGAATCTTATGATACATGTACCTAGTATAAACATTATGATAATGCAACACAAGCAAAGATATATTTATATTTTACAAATGTGTGTGCATGCATATATATATATTTATTGTTATGTCGCTTTTGTTCGATTTCTGTGTTTTCTTTTGTTTTGGGAGGTGTTTGTGAGTCTTGGTCCAGGAAGAAGACTGATTGGTTCCTGTAGTGGTCAGCTGACTTGAATATGAATATGATATGATTTCAATCATACCTCTGTGTCATTGGTAGTGTACTTCTTGTCATCAGAGTAGGAGAAGCCGACACCTGCTGGTGACTCTGGATATAAGACATTTGCAATCTGGAAATACAGGCCATATGCTGGTTTCCTACAGCCAAGAATAAACGAGGATAAAAGCATATAACCGGCTTAAGAAAGTGTCATAGTCCAGTTACCGAAACTGCTGTTATAGGATGAAAACTGGCCCTGTGACATTTCACACCACATTCACATTTAGTCATTTAGCAGCAGACGCTATTATTTAAAGCGTCCTTACAAACGAGGACAATGGAATCAATCAAAATCAACAAAAGAGCAATGAATTAATACAAAAAAATTAAAATTAACCAGAAAGAAGGGATAATGCACATCATTTAAAGCCTTTATTTAACTTAAGTTAATTGTGAACCATCAGAATAATTTAAACCTGTTCACTGTCATTCATATTTTAAACATAGACTTAAAAGTGCATGATCCAAACTTAAATTTGTATAATCCATGACTGAAAACATTTTGTAACATGATTTCGGTGTAGCATTTTCACGGTTTTGCAATGTTTGAATTTAAAATGGGTTTAAAGGATGAATTTTCAGATTTTATGTTTTCAAGCGATATACAATTTCTGATGATTTTCTAAAGTGTGAAAGAGAAAAGGCAACAAAGAAGACTTTTTTTTTTATTTGACAAAGGTCAGAACTCCTTTTATGATGTAGGTTTTTGGGGTGCACTCTTGCCATAAATTAATCTATTTATTTTCCTACAAAATTTTTAACAAAAAAGATTGGTAAAAATATTACTATAGGAGTCTTAGACCTTTCCAACGTTATATAGTTTGTCATGGTGAGATTAGGATTTAATTGTAATATAGTGAAGTAAACGTAGCTGGCCCACAGAGGGGGCAAGGTGGCAGTTAACAGGTTAAATAAAGGAGTCTTCTGAGTTTTCACCAGGAAAGGTCCGTGCTCTGTGAGCAAACCTGACTCTATTGGGCCCCTGAAGCATGGACTGATATTATTCAGCAAAATAGAGATTAAAATTGTTCACATCGTTATTTTATTAGCATTACCTTTTCGGGCGAGGGAGAGTAATTATGTGACTCCAACATTCTCGTGATGACGTCACATTGTGTTTATCGTCCGCTCTGTCAAAATAAAAGCACACGGCTGCCAAGCATTCTTAAAACAAAGAAAGCAAAATTTTTAAACATAAAATGATAATTAATTGATATATAAATGATAAATGGTAAATATACAATCACTTTTTATCTCAATTATAGAATTATCTGAATGTAAGGCAACGACAAACAAAATGAATAGGTTTATGCATTTGAACACAAATTAATACTTGTACTTCTAAATGTAGCTTATTGTTTTTATTGTGTATTTGCAAATAGGTCTTAACGGAAATTAATGACTTTTTTTAAACAGATAATTATTTGTACGTTATCACAACCGTTTGCTACAATGGAACTTTAGAACTGGAAACCTTTATTTTGAAAACACCGTCAGCTCAGCTCGCAGTTTTTCCGCACAGGAACATCGCAAGGTTGAGGCAGTTTTGCAGCGCGGCTTTCACTTGTAACGTTAGTTGTTAGCACAAACGGCACGCCACGAAGAAAATCACAGGATACTTTCCCGGTTCCCATGGTAACGGTAAGGTTTCGCTTCCATGATCTGACAAAACTAAGGTTTCGAAGATTTTGGCGCTCCAACGGCGTTCGTTGTTATAAATGTTAGCTAGCTTGTTAGCCGTCGTGTGGATCGTAGCATGGATTGTTCTTTTCGATTGTTGGAAACCGTAACGTTTGATGTAGTTTTGGTAGTAACGTATGCAATGTTTGAATCGTTCAACTGGAACACGAACACATTCGAGTGAAAATGATTTAAAATAAAAAACACACGAGCGAATTTTCGGGGGAACATGGCGTCTGATCGAATCCCACATTAGACGAAGTGTAACGTTACGCGGTTCCCCATACAGCGTTCAAACCCACGGAATAAGGACGATATGGATTGCTTTTTGCCACAGGAATACGCGGTGTCTGTTGTTTGTAGTTGTTTTCGGGTTCTTTTACAGGGTTTCATTTCTCGTGACGTCACGAGACTGTCTCAAAATGGCTGAAGGGTTGGTGCGGCGCCAGGGTTGCCAGGTTTTCACAAAACCCTCCCATTCGCGTTTCGAGGGGTTCCGTGTTAAAAACCGTGACACGGGTTGTAAAATACAAATCCCAGTGACTACATATCACCTTTTTGGGGTCTTTTCAACCCTTGGACATGAAAAACAACCACCGTCAAACTTGTTAAAGTCGTCCAATTCCACGAGAAAACCTTGAACTTGGCAACACTGTTTGCTGAGCACAAGGATATTATGCTTGTGCATTTTCACCTGCTGGTCGTTTTCATGGTCTCTACCTTTTGAATAATAAACAGCACTGTATATATGACAGTACAAGCTGATAGACAGTGTAACAGAGTATTATCATACTAAATCACACGATATTCTATCATAGCAGTTAATTGTTTTGAGCCTTTGAACAATGTGAGACATGAATTGGTGTGTCTTTCAGGCCTTACTTGTTGAACATGTAATATTAGAGTTATTCATGTTTTAAAAATTGTAATCTACTGTCAAAATCCTAAATAATAAGAAATGTACAGCACGGCTCAAAAGTTTGGAATCAGTAAGATTTTAAATGTTTTAAGGCTGCATTTATTTGACAAAAAAACTATTTTTAAATATTATTGCAGTTTAAAATAATGGTTTTATATTTTAATATATAATTATTGTGATGCAAAGCTGAGTTTTTATCATCATTACAAAATTTCACTACATTTCTGATCAAATAAATGCAGCATTGATGAGCAGAAGAGACTAAAAGCATTACACATCTTAATGATCCCAAACCTTTTAAATGCAACACTAAGATGCATTTAACTTGAATAAAGTCCTGTTTTTTTATATTAACTGTAAATGCTGTCAAAACATTCCTATTGTTACACACTTGATGTCTCAATCAAATCTTTGAGTATAGTGTATATAATACCTTGTAATCTGATTAAATATTATAATCCAAAATTGTCACTGTCAACTCTTTCAGATATTGATATTCTTGAGGTAGAGCCTTATGAAAACAGTGAAAAATAGTTTAAGTGGAATGACCAGCGGTCGTCTGGTAAGGTGTTGAGGAGCTTTGGAAACTCGGGGTATGGTGATAAAGCTTTGCAACTTACCAAAATATCACCATGATGCCGAAGTGGACCACAGAGACTACAAATGTACAGATGGCAAAAAGATGTACAATAACAAGCGGCACGAGAAACTGCGTTGTTGTGGAAAATTAGATTTGGTCAATTCAATGCTTATTTGATGATGATTTGATGACCCCTTGAACCATGATGTCCAGTGTCCACAATGTTTTTGTTGACTGACTGACTTGGGTCCATAATTTTCTTCAAGCGTCACCTTTGTTGTGGATACCGAGTTTTAAACTTTTGATAACTTTCAAGTTGTTTTTGGGGAGCATTTTATGTTCATCCATCCCCAAGAACTACACTTTCAGGTCTATTCGAGATTTGATGTTATCTTCATGGACAAGCTCTCGTATTTTCCGTTGCGTGATCCGTGGAAACCTGTTTGTGGTCAGTTCTTCCAACCGTTTTCCTTTTCACCTGCATCAAAAACTTCAGAAATGTGTTAAATTTAAAAAGCATCTTCTTCTTTGCAAGGGAGCATTGTAGGCTTCAAGTGCAGCTGCAAAATCCAAGGCCTCCTGCAATCAAGGCCTCACCAAGCCAAAACCTTAATTATTTTCAACATTTTATTTGGTGTGAATGATTAAAAAGAGTTCATATTTCACTTGAACAGGCGACAAAATACAGCATATGAATTTAAACTATACTTGGACATTCTGATTGTTGTGAAGTTTCTCAAGTTTCTTTAGTCAACATGAAACTTCTATTGACACAATATTTTAGGATGATGGGATATTCAATAAGATAATAAATGTCTAATCAATCAATCTACATTTTTACATGAGTGCTATAATTTGTAGGGATGCACCGATACCATTTTTTTTCAGAGCCGATCCAAAACCGATAATTCTGAGTATCGGCCGATACAGATCCGATACCAGAGCAGTAACTTTTTTTATTCTAAGCTAAATTTCGATACCTCTTCGTTGACCTGATCTTTTGCATGTTAAACACAATCTACTAAATATGGACAACTTTATTATACAGGAAAATAACAAATTAAAAAATATATAATCATAATCTATGACAAAAATACTATCAAATACTAGGTTAGAGGACAATTCAGCAGCAAAATTTACTAAAAAAAAAAAAAAACACCCACAATTTTGTACAATTTAATCAAAATTCATTATTTAGTGAGGAACAAATAAAAGTGACTACATATGACTAAATCTGGTAAAATGGGACACATTGATGCGTAGTGTATTATATCTGTGAACGTTGTCCGCGTTAAGAACAGTACAGTGTAGTAGAAAGTAGCATGATTTAGAAACAGCACTAAACTGATAAAGTAATTTCATGCAAAACCACTGATCTTTATCTACAGATCAAGTGTAATAATCGGAATATTTAATCATCTTGGAGAGCGATTCATCGTCTTGACTGTCATAACCGAACATGACATGCATTTGTATGCTAAATGGAGGATGACCAACATCTGTAAATATTAATCTGTACCTCACATTAAACTGCTTTAGAAGACTCGGAATATAGTGCAAGAAAACCTTATGGTGCTTCATAATGTTTTTGTGGAGCTTAACAATAACACAAGAGTATACGCACAATATCGGATTTGGATCGGTCTCGTTTGACCGATACCCGATCTGGCAGAAAATTTTAGCATTGGAGCCGATACCAATACTGAGTATCGGTGCATCCCTATATATATATATGATGATCTGTATTAAGTTTTCATGGTCACTTTAAGACTTCTGCGGTGTTTTTTTTTTTACTTTGCCCAGTCATTTTACCTTTGGAATCTCTCTTTTCTTACATGTCGATGCATCATCAATTTCAAGACCTTGGGGGAAATATAGCTAATCAAATAGTCTTGTAACTAAAATCATCTGCAAGCGTTCCTTGAAAACGGGCCGTTGAACCTAAAGCTCATAGAGGCATGTCGCACCGAAGAAGCCGGAGTAGTTCACCACCATCGCACACCACCAACAGCAATGACCCTCGTGAGCTGGAGCGAAGGATTTTTGTTGGAAATTTGCCCACGGCACACATGGCGAAGAAGGACATGGAGGATCTGTTCAGGCCATATGGGAAAATACAGGGTTAGTAGCGTCAAAGACTTAATTAGACGTTTCGGTATTTTTTTTTATAGTGTTCGCTATCGCTACAATTGGTTTTAAATGATTTGAGCCACAGTTCTTTAGACTTTGGTTTGAAGACTATGGTTGCGATTTACTGAAAGTAAGGGAAGCTTAGGCCAGAAATCCACCAATAAGCGCCTTTTTGCGTAAAACGAAATGATTGTTCCTTTTTCCAGCTTTGTCCCTGTTTCGTGGGTATGGATTTGTGCAGTTTGAGCGAGTGGAAGATGCTGAGGCCGCTAAAGCCGGACAAAACGGTCGAATTTATAAAGGTTATAAACTAGGTAAGGTCTTATTTAGTATTAAACACTGGAGTGATTTGGGGAGTTGTTACTTGTTACATCAATTTTTAAAGTAAATCATAGGACCAGTTAATTGTATAACTGTAATTTTAATGTAATAACCACAATGTGGTGAATCTAATAAAGCCAAACTAACTTAAAAATGATCCTCATTCAAACTGGGTTTTTTTTCTCCACTCTCAGCGTTTTCGTATATGTTAATTTATTAAAAGTTATTTATCTAATAGAGCGTTTCACAAATAGGTTACATATTGGTATCCTTTGACATTTTGAAATGAATTAATATGCAAATCCCATGTTTTCCCACCTCACTCATCTTGACTGAAATGATAATCTTCCTGATGGTAATTAAAATTACACAATAGTATATTTGGAAAATGCTTTATTTTAATTTGTACTTATTTTTTAAAGGGATTCATTGGGGCTGCACAATTAATTGAATTTCCAATCGCCATTACAATAACATAAGCCACAATTACATTAATCGTAATGAGACCACTTATGTTATTCTGAGTGCTTGTGGGTTTTCTTTCTCTACAGGTTATCATACATTTTTTCCCCATTGTTTTAATTTCAGTTTTAGTATAACATTTAAATATCACGCATATTTTTTTACTTATTATTTAAAGAAAAAACAATTCAGTGTATAGTTGACATTTGAGACTTTATGCTATAAGAAAACATGAAGTTTTTTCAGTAAGAGCATTGTCAGCTTGCTTATTTTCATATAAAAATATATCACAATTAGAATTTCAAGGGAATATTGGAAAATTATGGTTTTTGTCTTAATCGTGCAGCCCTAAGATCCATGGTGTATTATACCCTATTTGTGTAAAGCACCAATTATTGTTAGTGGTCTATAAAGTCTAATTCAAGAGCTGTTTAATAAGTGTTTACAGCTGGGGAATATCAAATACTGATGTAAACACGATGCATAGGATCATAAGATCCTTTGCTGCTTTTTTCACCTACATTGTTTAATTTTTAACTGCCATTGACATTTTGGAAATGCTTAAAATTTAAACACAACTTGTTTTAGATTCATACAATGCAGAATGTAAAATGTTGGTTCTCAGTAAAAGAGAAAAAAAACCAAAACCAAAAATCGTTTGGCTCTGAAATATTCCCATCTTTTGTCATATTGAACGTTTGGATTGGTTTATTTGCAGATGTAAATATGGCAGCGGAGAGACGACAGAATAAATCCAGGTCAAGCCCTCCACGCAGGTAAAGTATCGCTGGGATTTTTGCTAATGAAGACGTCCTCTATCGAGAATTTTGGTAAACGTTTTTCCCTCCACAATGGAATTCATCGAAAGTTCTAAAATGCATCAATATCATTGTCGAGCGCGCAACAACTGTTCGATCTATACTTCTCGTGGCTCTTCGGTTTTTAGTTTGTTCTAAATATTTTATTTCCCTTTTTCCTCACTTTTAGTTGTGTCAGAATTAACTGAAATAAAGTTGAAAGGGTAATTTGAGTACATTTCCCTTGGTGTGTCTTTGTCTAAACGGTGTGTTACTCATTCTGTTCACATACGATGCACGGTTTTCGAAATCGTCCACCGACAATCGCTGCTTCCAATCGAGCCTTCTTCGACAGTTAACACTCACTTAGCATTAAAACATTTTCAAAAAACAAATCATTTAATGCACTCAACAAGTAAAATGGAAACAATTAAAACGAATTCATGCAGTTGATCCAATCCAGTTTTATTTATATTTAGAGGTTGGTGTTTTTCTCTCCAGTCCATTCATCGTCACCACCTCAGTTTAAAAAAGGAAAATCATTTGGGACTAGTTATTTTGCGGTCGTGGAACAGTGCATTTCATGCTTTGGTTTATCTTAAAGCAGTTTTAATATTAAAAACTCATGCTTGCTTAAAAACCAAACTGACGAACAAAAAAAAAGTAATAATCCTGAAACCTGCCGTTCATTTCACTTAAATTTGCCTTTTGGAAACTATAAAAATGGACCCTGGTTTTCATGGTTACCTCAAAAAGCAATGTTCCCACAACATTTGTTTTTGGAGAGCTATATTCGAAGTTTGCAAAGGTTTTATAAGAGAAAAGATGCGAATTTCGCGATTGATTTTCGGCACCACCCAAAACATGACTCTGAAACTAACTCTGAAAGTGCTTAATTGAATGATATTTTCTGGTAAAAAATAACTTGTTACATCTGCTGACAGTGTTTTGTTTTTACCATTTCACTAACATAATGTCTTCTAAATACTTGATGGTAAGATTCGGTCTCGTTGAGGGGTATAATAGAGCTGTTAGTGTTTAGGGTGAAGTGTTTTATTGGCAAGTATTAACTGAGTGTATTTTATCTGTTCAGGCCAGCCAGCTCTTACGGGGACAGTCGAGAGCCCCGTCCCCGTTCTCGGTCCCCGGTGCATGGGCGAGATTCTCGAGACCACCGTGACAGTCGAGATATGAGGGGCGAGAGCCGTGAGCTGCGTCCCGGTCCACCTCGAGAGCATGATGCTAGAGGGCCACCCGATGAGCGATACAGGGGCTCAACAAGCAGAGAGAAAGATCCTTCCTACAGGTGCACTCACAATGCATTTGAGCTCTTCTGTAGTTTTGCATTTGTAGCTATGTTATAACATCATCTAAACAACATTTCTGTGCTTCTACAGAGAGGAAGGGTATGATCGTTATTACCGCGGAGGAGAGTACGACTATTATCGGAAGAAGGATGAGCCGTATCCTGAGCGTTATAGGGAACCCTGGAATGGCAGGAGAGAGTCGGAGGGTTGGTTTGATTGATTACAACTGTAAAATAAAGCTGATTACTATCATAATGAAAATTAAATCTAGTTTGTGTCCAGTTTATTATAGTTAACTTGATTTAAAAACAAAAAATAAAATAAAACTTAATCTTTATTTCAGCTAGTTATACTATTTTCAGGTTTTAGTTTAACAAAGTAATAAAACAACAACAAAATATATATATATATATATATATATAAATAAATATAAATAATGACTTTTTTAAACAAAAATAATAAAATTGACAAATTGCTAAATTACAATTAATAAAATTACTAAAACTATCTGAAAGTGAAAACAGAAAATATAAACTAAAATATTGAAAAAATTTATAGGAAGTTAAATATCATAAAATACTAAAATAACACTGATTTTGACAGTTTTTAAAAAAAACATTCTTATTGTAATGCCCCTGTACAGTATAACTTTTTTTTTATTATTAAAAAAGCAATAGTGGACAGTGGTATAACATACTACTGAAACTTTTTTTTTTATCGTTTTGTAATGGGAATTTTGTGTTAATGAAAATATAAATGCAAAAATCTTAGTGTTCTTGTAGTCATTGTCAGCAGCATTGTTAATTCAGTGGTTAGTTTAAAGCAAACCAAAGTTAAACACATTCACACTGCTTTTGTTGCGGAGGAGGTGGTTACGTGAAAACGTTTAAGTGTTTGATTCTTAATTGACAGAGGAGCGAGTGCCTCCTGAAGAGCGCCGGAGGAACGAACTTTACCGGCAATATTATGAAGAGCTGCAGAAGCGCTATGATGCTGAGAGACCAGTGGACTGCTCCGTCATAGTCGTCAACAAGCTGCAAAAGTGAGTCTTGAAGACTGCGTAAAGCATCAGATGTTTTAATGCAGAAACCAGTAACGTTTTCAGCTCCGTGTTTGCGTGCAGGGAATATGCCGAGACGGTGGGCAGGCAGGTTCGGGATCTGGGAATGGTGGTGGATCTCATCTTCCTGAATACAGAAGTGTCACTGACCCAAGCTCTGGAGGATGTGAGTCGTGCTCGTACGCCTTTTGCCATCATCATCACCCAGCAGCACCAAGTACACCGTTCCTGTACAGTCAACATCCTCTTCGGGACTCCGCAAGGTGTGTGTCCTTCCACTAAGAGTTTGATAATTGAAGCAAATTTACTTGCTCGTCAGCTTTAAGCTGAAAAATCCAATGCAGTACAACACAGCAGCTACTCAAAACCAGCCCAACGTTGATATAAGATCACCTACCGTTATATGTTCACACAGCACTATAGAAGCCATAATCAATATTTTAGATGACCACAGCATACTCTTGTTGCAGAGCACAGGAACATGCCCATGCAGGATGCCATGGTGCTGGTGGCCCACAACTTTGACTCCTTTAAAGTTGAACACCTTGCTAAAGAAAGGGACGAGCTCGTGAGGAAGGCGGCAAAGATGGCTGATGAGGTGTTGATGAGGGAGCCTGACAGAGAGAGTCACCCTGCCTCCGTCCTGACCCACATCACGCTGTTGTCCGAGGGCAGGTAGGTCAAATATTTTTTTGCTGTATTTTTAAGTTTGGCATTGAAGCTCATGATATTTTAATGGTGTTAAGTGTCAAATATAACTGATGGTCTTTGCATCTCTCAGGTATATGACTCCAGATGAGTTGGCCAGGCTAATTGAATATCTAAGAGACAAACGTGATCGTCTTGTCCGAGGCAGTACTGACACTGGTAACTCCACTTGGTGTTTTAAACTCAATGTTGTGTTATGCATTACCCATTAAGCCTTACCTTTCACTGTTTCTGTTCTCTCTAGTCGCACACCCTCCACCAGCGTCCCACGAACCCTCTCAGCCCACACAGCCTCTATCCGCTCCAGCTCAGCCCGCGTACACTAGCCTGGGCCTTCATTCCACCCACCTGACCACTGCGTCCGCCTCCACCGCCACCAACCAACAGCAGGAGCTCCAGGCTAAGATCCTCAGCATCTTCAACAGCGGCAGCGGCTCATCCTCAGTGTCTGGTCCTGCTCCGGCAGCCCAAACACTGGGTTACAGCTCCAGCCTCGGCCCTCAGACCGCCGGGCTCCAGTCTTCTCACGGCGCCCCTGGAGGCATGCCCAAAATCGCTGCCGTCCAGCCGCAGAGCAGCATGATGAATCCTAGGGCTGCCATGAGGCCTCCTGGAGCTCGTATGGCCGGGCCGCCAGGTCACCAGAGACCAGCGGGCAACACAGGCACCGGGATCAACTTTGACAACCCCAGCGTTCAGAAAGCCTTGGATACGCTCATCCAGAGCGGACCCATTAACCACTTGGTGAATATGGGATCTGTGGGTCAAGGGAGCCGGTCGACACAGGGAATGGGTCAAAGCATGGATCCATCGCCCATGTCGCATTATTCCCGCCATTACTGAAATAAATCCGATGCGAATTGAGATGTCAGCATTGCTCTGAATTATCATAAATTATTTTTTGCTCCTGTGTAATTTGTGATAAAAAAACGAGTTTTTTTGTGAAGTCATAGTTTTCTGGTTTTACGGTTTCGTTTATTTTTTACTTTAGTGTGTTAGATGGAAACAGGGCATGATTGATTGTTTAATGCTGCATCAATTGATAAGTTTGTTTTATATGGAATTGGAGCATTGTATATACAAGCCACTTCTGACTTAATAAATTCATTTTTAGATACAGAAATTTTTGTCTCTTGAATTTATTTCTCCAGAATAGTTGTGTCCTACCTATAAAGGCTGAAATGCAATACACTGATATTGTGCATACAGATACTGAAGACTATGACTTTTTTCAAGTCATCTCCATCAGGTGATAAATAAAGTATATGAACAATGCAGTGCTAACTGACAGTATTTATTACAGTATAAAAACTATTCTGCCTTATTTGATAACTTTTTTTTTTTTGTAGCATCTAAAATCATTGTTATTGTCCAGCAGTTATAGATTTCTAAGACAATTAAAAGCTAGGAATTGGAGAAAAATGTAAGTTTCCTATAACGGTCAAAAGTTTTTGAACTGTAAGCTTGTTTCATGTTTTTTAGAGAAGTCTCTTCTGTTCACCAAGCCTGCACTTATTTGATCCAAAGTAGATCAAAACAGTAAAATGTTTAAATATTTTACAAGCCTATTTAAAATAATTTTTTCAGTTGAATATATTTCAAAATGTAGATTGAGATTTCAAAGCTGATTTTTGTTTTGTTGCATCATTACTCCAGTCACACAATCCTTGAGAATTTATTCTGATATTCTAATTTGCTGCTCAAAAAAAAAAAAAACCTTATGATAATGTTGAAAACCGCGGAGTATAATTTTTTTTTCAGGTTTCTTTGATGAATAGATCGTTCAGAAGAACAGCATTTATCTGAAATGGAAATCTTTTGTACAATGATGTCTTTAACATCACTTTTAATGCATTTAAAGAATCCTTGCGAAATAGAAGTATTCATTTCCATAATTTATTTTCCAAAAAAAAAATTTTTTATTTCAAATAAATGCTAATCTTTGGATTCTTCTATTCATCAAAGAATGCTGAAAAAAATACCCATCTGTTTTAAATATTGATAGTCAGCAAATTAGAATGATTTCTGAAGGATGTGACAGTAAAGACGGAAGTAATTATGCTGAAAATACAGCTTTGATCACAGGAATAAATTACATTTTGAATAATATTCAAATAAAAAACAGTTATTTTAAGTAGTAAAAATATTTCAAAATATAACTGCTTTCGCTGTACTTTGCAGGCTTGGTGAGCAGAAGAGACTTTTATTATATTGTAATGGTATATATATATATATATATATATATATATATATATATATATATATATATATATATATGCATGCTGGAATCTCAGTTAACAGTCCTGCTCCAAATCAATTCTGATTAGCCTTGCTGTTTAAAGGTAAGCAAAAGTTGGCATCTTTAAAACACCATTACTAGAATGTGAATCTATTTAGAGAAGTATAAATGTATTTCATTTAGAGTGGAAGATCATAACTCTTACCATCTCTGCTCCATCTCTGGACTTCTGTCAACATTTTCATGTGACAACGTTGCACCAAGAAATATTTCAAAAGAACTGACTTTAATGTTTGTTTCAATATTTTATAGCAATTCCAGTGCTTTAGCTGACAGTTTTCACAGTAAACCTCTTCAGAAATGTCTTTAAATCACAACCAAGTCTTGGAGTCTCTACTAATGAGCTCATGATATCATTCAGGTGTGTAGTATAAATGACATCCAAATGTGGACCAGGATTAAGATTTTGAGCTTTTGAAAACCTGCTCCGAATGAAGACTAGATGATATAATCCATTATAAAATGGTATTCGTTTATTGCATTTTGTGCTGACAATTCTATAAAGTGGAATGGGAGTTTTGCAGAAGCCATAGAGATAAAGCATTTGAAATGTAAGATAAAACTACATTATTTTCTTTATGTACCATGAAACACAATAGATTATATTCATTTTTAATCTTTTTTAAAATATTCAACTTACACTGACACAAAAAATAAACACCTCAACACTAACTAGTTCTGCTATATTTACATGAGCACATCTGCTGTGTGTACATCACTGTACACACACACACTCTCTCACACATACAACTGAAAAACACACTAATATGACCATAAAATCCCAGAACAGAGAAAAAAGAGAAAAAGAAAATCGCCTTTTCTCCACTACATTCCCTTTCAAATGTTCATACAAAGTGTTTTCATTTCAAATGAATCAAAAACAAGCCTGAGGGATTTTGTCATTTTCCATGTAAAACTAATGTTCTGATCTAGAATTAATTGCGCTATCGTCTGCAAACCGTGAAATCAGTGAATTGCCCAAAGGGAGTGATTCAATAACTCCTTTCAGAGAAGCAAAGCCAAGACAAAAGTAGGATTTGGTTAGTATATTTTTCTCATAGTTGTCTCAATTTGTTTGCTTACAGCTGTGCTGTAAAAAAAGCAATAAGCCGTCAAATCTGCTTTTACAATCAATTTAGTAGGGGACTTAAAAAATAAAAAATGCATATGCATTTTTAGAGAGTCAAATTACATGTATTTTTGAGCTATATATTTTTATATTTTAGTGAATAACCACTTTAAAATATTGCGTCCTTTTAGCTTAATTTGTGTGCTTGAATTCGGCCCTAGAGTTAAAAAGTAGATTTTTATGATATTATTAAATAAATAACAAAGAAAATATGCATAACATAAGCATTGCACTTTTTTATTAACATATAGCCACTCATTTGTGTGTTAAAGTACAAACCGGTGTAAATGGTTTTTACTGCTAAACAAAACAAACCCTCAGGTTTCTTTTTAATTCATTCAGAATGACAGTAGACTAAACACATACCCAGATTAACATAAATAACTTTGGTAATCAGTTCTTCTTTAAATAAATTAATACACTGATAATTGTAGTAAAAGCTAAATGGTCTTCGTCTTGGCTAAACTATCTATAGTAAAAATAGACTTCTTTAACCAATCAATATTCATTCACACTAAGATACTATTTGAAACCGTTGTGTACAACAAGAACACCAAACATCTGATAAAAATAACACATTTACAATTAAAAGTACTGAAATAAACTGGTGTGAACATAACAATCAGCTCGTTCAGGATAATGTGCATGCGTTGAACAGGACAACGGACCCAGGTCCTGGCTCTATTTCAACTGGTTCAGATGGATTTGATTCAGATTTCAACATTTGGACTTTCACAGAGCTTCACATGTTCATCGCTCACATGCATGAAGAGCTGCACAGTTTCCACCAAAGCTACTGGAATGTCAAGCAAAACAAATAACACGCCTTCTGGTGACTTTAGAGGTAAACGTCATGGGAGCAAACTCTCAAAAATAAAGGTTTTTAAACTTTATATTCTGGTGTTTTAAAGAACCTAGAAACCAAAACCGATCTGGGGTGCGTTTCCCAAAACCATAGTTGCTAAGTTAGCAACTTTGTTGGTTGCAATGCAATTTCCCATTGCAACTATGGTTTTGGGAAATGCAACCCTGATCTGAAGAATCAGCATAACTTTTTCAAACAGCAAGAACCTAAAATACAGCGAGCAACCTTTATTTCTAAGAGTGCAGGATTAATCCAATTAAGCAAGATTTCCAATTTTTTTTGTTTTTCAAGAACATCCAGTGGCGTGGGTCAAACTTCAGAACCGAGTTCAGACTGTTATTCAGAGCCCTTTTTTTCCCAAGATGTGTTGAATGCCTCAGTATTCCTTGGCGAAGGAATACACATGATTTCCTTTATGCTACACACAAGCCAGGTATTCATTGAGAGATGTTGAAGAAAGGAAAAAAGACTGGGAATGTGATGAGTCCACTGTCAGTTTGAATAGAGCCAAGCCCAGCAATGGAAGCGCTTGTTTATAGTCTTTTTATACTGTGATCACATCAAAACAGTGCTTGTAGGTTTGAAAATGACGTAGGGATTGAAAAGTTGGAGGAATGAAAATGTCAAGAGTGTTACCACATCAACTCAGTGATTCGTATTAGAAATATATCTTCTTTTTTAACATCTATGTATACTCTTTTCATCATTAATTACAAGAAATGCTAGAAATTCATGCCAAATAAACAGCAAACACACTTTTTTTAGTTTTACAGCATAATAAAATCAATCTTCAGGTAGTATGCTACCGCAGCGAACAAAACTGTCTGGTCTTCGATGACGTGGCCCTACGGCCGATGCAGTACACACTCTCGCCACAAGAGGCATCAGTGCCGAAATGGATCTGGCATGCTCATGATTCTGGCAACCCAATCGTCACTGTCGCCATTGACTTAAATAACGTAAACTTGTATAAAGTGCATTTCTATCTCAGCCACCATAGAACAGATGTGACGCACACTCTAGCATACAAAGCATGCCGATGAACTCTACAAGAAGCAGAATTGTGGGCAAACTAGCAACTTAAAATCTGCCATACATACTGTTTTCTGTGGAAATCAATATTGCACGTTACCATTGAAAACAAAAAAGTTGTTTATACCGTGTGTACTAAAAGCATCCTAAAAAACACAACAGGGAACGACAACCCTGTAGCTACAGTGTCTTCAGAGCGATATTATGTACAAAGACAAAAACAACGCACAGTATCCCGCCACTCTAAGTGTATACCTAAGAATGCTAAGTTAAACATTTTGCCGTTGAGTCGCGACAACAATCTGAAAAAGCTGCCTTGACATTATTCCAGAAACTGCTCTTTTCACATTTACGAAAATTACATTTTTACAACACACACCATGCAAACGAAGCGTATCGTAAGTTTTTTTGTTAAAAAAATATCGTTAAGTGAACCTATTGTCGAAACGTCATCAGAGGCTCAGTCTACGCAGGCAGTATTATGTTAAAAACTGCGTCTCGTTTTGACGCACGTTTTTGCGTTTTGTTCAGATTCAGTGAACATTGTCGTCACTTGAAATGGAAAATAAACAAAATAAAACATGTTAAAGTTGATCATATAAGGCTGAAGTCGTTTTCAATACAAACGTTAAAAGTGGTATGCAATCTCAGCATCAACACCTCCCCTCGGTAATATGCCTTTAAATATTTAATCTTTCGCTTTATGTACACGCACAATCCATATCTATTCATACACTAGCAGCAGCATTCATATCTTATGAGAGGTTTTGCCATGTTTAAACATAGAATAATCAGTACTATCTTCATAAACTACTGTATATACTTTCTTACCAGTGAGATTAAAGTTTTATATATATATATATATATATATATATATATATTCGTGTTATATATATATACTTATATTTGTATGTGTGTGTACGCAGTTATTGGTATTTCTGCTAAAGAAAAAGATTGTATAAAATAGCCTATATCTCTACAAAAATAAATAATGCAATGAATATATGATTTCCCAATTAATGCTCTAAAAAATACACTTTCTGATCTATTTTTCTATGGTCAAAACATAATTTTGCAAACAATTTCTGCTTAATTTTGCATCTCAAATATAATTTTGTGATTTGGTTAATGCATTACAGTCACGCTGCATAGAGTTCAGATTTCTGGGTGCTATTTAATTTATAATGCTTTATAACCTTTGCTGCGTTCACGTCACGTCAGAATTACTGTAATTACCAAACGACAAACGGAAGTCTATTCTGAGGTGTTTATGGACTCAGAAATGATTAGTTTCTGTGGTGACGCCCAAAATGGATCCATATGCAGCTTTATTGATAACGACAGCAATCTACTTCTTTAAAATCACACAAATTCACTTCTTGCAATTGCAGAGTAACAAAAAAAAATCACATCTCAAAAAAGCATGCAACTACTGAAGCCGCTGCCAATTCGGATGTTTTTATATAAAGTCTCTCAATTATATAATTCAGAGTTTCCAACTTTGACACGATGTCACAGTTAAAGACATCAAGTTTCAAAGTCAGAAACTTTGAGGTGAGTGCAGCATTTGTGTTTAAAGTGACATTGTTATCAATATTGGTTTCTATTGACAATTCACATATTCATTCACATGGCACGAGTGAAATCGAAGTTTGGCAATACAATCAGATACTATAATACTCTATATATAGCTCTGTGACATTTCCGGTGCAATATAATATAGATTTTGTCGATGATATAGCTAATCCATACAAATCTGTCTGTAAATGCAACAAACATAGAGGATTTCTTTATAGCAAAATGGGGAAAAAAATAAATAAATGGGTAACTTCCATTTGCTCAAGGATGCAATTTGCTCATTCAGTCACTCACACACACACACACACACACATTCATTTAATGAATCCACAGACTCATTAAATCATTTGTTACACAGTGGCTGTCAGTGCAGTTTGAGTGCTTTTTGGGGAGGGGAGGTTCAGTATAATACACTTCAAGCCGCTATAGTGAAGCCTGTAGCCACCCAAAACACCCTGACCCTGTAAGACAACAGCGTTTCTTCACCAGAATCTTCGGTTATTTCACAACATAAATACTACACCGATATTTAATAATGCCTTGTACACTATTTACACTACTTCAGACTGGCTGAGTACTTTTTTCATTTTTTTTTGTAGCTCGTTCTTTTGTTATTTACAGTGTCGGTTGCACCGATAGACTCTCACTCGCTGCTTTGCTGTCAAACAGCAAGTCGCACGCCCTGCCAGCCTTGTTTTTTGGCACATATTGTGACTGTATTTGGCAGGGGGGATAGCAAGGAACAAATAAAAACATGGAGGAGGTTGATGAGACAAAACAAAAACAAAAGACGAACCCGCTTAAAGTCAACGTGAAATGCCGTTCGCAAACCATTTTACTTCAGTGATGCAAGCATTCAGAAAGATAACCAAAAAATGGAAGATAGATTTGATTGGGGGTTAAAAAACAAGATGGATTGGATATGTTTCAGAGGTTTTCAGGAGCAATTTCTATATTTTGATTATAAAAACAATTCTTTCTTTGCAATAACATGCAATGATGTTTTTTCTTTTTTTTACGAAAAGTAAAAAGGTCTAAGTTTCATTTCATGCTGACTTTAAACTTCACATTTCACAGTTCACATTATAGCATTAACTCATTATTATTTCACATTTGACCAATCTGCAGACCAAAGGGATCGAGCTC
The DNA here is from genome assembly GCF_003368295.1 of Carassius auratus. Lineage (NCBI taxonomy): Eukaryota > Metazoa > Chordata > Actinopteri > Cypriniformes > Cyprinidae > Carassius > Carassius auratus. Next base: position 1,433,834 of record NC_039273.1, read on the forward strand.
AAACCATTAAAATCTTTTCCCAAGGTTGTCAGTCTTTTCCAGAGCAGAAGTATTTCACTGACGTAGTTTTGAACGTCGAATCCTTGTCGTTGCACATTCTTTTCTGGATCCTCTTCCTCGAAACAAATAAATAAAATCAAATAAATCCCAACCCACCCACTTCTCCTGATTGGGTGAAAGTAGTGATTGACAGATAATGTAGGAAAGCTACGGCAGACGGGGCATTGAACAAATACCCACTGACATCAACAGTGCACTTCATAGAACAGTGAAGTGTGGATCACGTCCATCATGAACGAGAGTAACGCCAAGAACGATGTTTGGCCAGTGAGAGCTTGGCAGACCAGTAGAATGGGATTTTCTGTTAAACGAATGACGCTGGTTGATGGAAGGGAATTCTGGGATATTGCTTGGGCCACACTGGGGAAGGAGGGCAAATGGGATGGGACGAAGTCGACTAGTTTCTTAAGAGTAGATGGTGATGACCTCGCGACCTCCACCACGCACGAGGAGGACCCGGTTGAGACCTTCGGTTAAAACCTCCATGAATTCCATGTCTGATTGATAGTGTCAAGGAAATGAGATCATTTGGAGTATGTACTATATATGATGAACAGTATGCAAATGTGTAAAAACAATTTGGTGTCAGTTAGTGTGTCATGCTTACCAAGGCTATTGTGAAATATTATTACAATTTCAAAAAGTTGGTTTCTATTTGTATATGTTGTGAGTCAAAGCTAAATTTCAGCGTCTTCAGCGTCACATGATCCTTCAGAAATCATTCTAATATGCTGATTTGCTGCATTATTAGTGTTGAAAACATGGTGCTGCTTAATATTTTTGTGGAAACTGTGATACTTTTTTATTTTCAGGATTCTTTGATGAACAGAAAAGTACTGCATTTATTCCGAATAGAAACATTTGTAACATTAGGAATATATTTAAAATCACATTTGATAAATTGAATGTATAATTTCTGGTTAAAAGCATTAATTTCTTTCATTAAAAATAAAGTCGTTTCCCATAATGCAATGCACTCGATGTTGCCATCTAAAAACAAATGTTATTTTAAAATCTGTCTTGACCCATTATTTTTTTGGACTACCAAACTGGAATAAAAATGAATAATAACCATAATTTTCTAAAGGAAGACAACAAAAAAACAAAAAAACAAACAAACAATGATCAGGATACAGTTCTCGTCGCCGCTCCTGTTTTTGGGCGGTCCGGGCATGTTGAGTAGGACTAGTCTGGCCTCCTGGGATTTCTTTACGATAACTTCATTGAGTCTGAGTGCAGTGTGCATGCGCCTCAAATTGGACTGGTTTCTAAACACAAAACCATCAAGCGTAAGCTCATAAACATTCATCAACATCAGTGTGAACGTGCATCGCTGACAGAGATACTCACAGATTTTCCCACTCTCTGTGGCATGACAAAAAAGGAATGAAAGACGAGTGTAAAAGCATGCAATGCAAAACTGAACCTGAATTCAAACATGTTTTTAAATCAAGTGATTGTTTGGTGCATGCTGCACTCACGGTTTCATGTTGAAGAGGTCTTTGATGGCCTCTGGTGTCGTGGCTCCTATAGGTTTGGCTTGCTCTCCATCACACTTGGCTTCGGTCCATGTCATCTGAACAGCCGTGCCGGGGGTCTCTGCATCTGCGCTGGGGGACTGCGGTGTGGCCGGGGTCGGTGGGTTGGTACTCTGGTCATGAATGAGCTGTTCCTGTTGGGATGTGGACACAGGGACAGACTGAGAGGGCAGGACCGGCACAAACGCACATATGGAGAATGTCAGGGCGAAAGAGAAGGAAAAGAAAACATTAATGTTCAGATTAAAAGAGTTCAAAAATTAAAATAATTTTAAATAGATAAATCATAAATTATGATGTAAAAATAATAAACGATCAAATTAAATAATCACAATAATGATAACAAATGAGATTAGGATTACAATCACTATAAAAATGACGACGCTTTATAATTAATATTATATAATAAATCATTATTAAATTAAAAATTACTAATAAAAATAAAATGTATTGATGATTACTTTCATTTTAATTATATTTCATTTTTTTGAGATTACAATCACAAACTGACAATGCTTTATATTGGATAATGGTTACACTTTAGAACACATTCACAGTTAATTTTCCCTCCATGAACTGCTAATTTGCTGTTTATTAATAGTTTGTAAGATAGTTGTTAAGTAGAAATAAAATATGACATTCATATTTGCTTTATAAGTACTAATAAACAGCTACGAATATGCATGCTAATAAGCAGCTAGTTAATAATAAGAATTGGTCCTTACCAAAATAATTAATAAATATAACATGACAAGTAATTTATTTATTGACAGATTATTTTCATTTTAATTATATTTCATTGTTTTGACTTCTGGAATTAAAGAATTAAAAGACAAGTTATGAAACTAAATAAAACTGCCATATTAAAATTAAATGTATGCTCAATAAAATAAGAAATAAATGTAGAATAATATATATAAATAAAAATAATAAATAATGATACAATTAAATAATTAAAATAAAATAAAATAAAATTTATTATAACTAAAAATATTTAAAATAAAGGACTTTTGAGAGAGAGAGAGAGAGAGAGAGAGAAAGAGAGAGAGAGAGAGAGAGAGCGCTGGATTCTGCCGTGTCCATTACTCTGAAAGGCATCACATAAACACTGATATCAGACCAAACGCTGAAGCTGAGATCACAGCATCAACACGAGCGATGTGGCTGTTATTGCCATGTAAGATGAATGCTGGCTCGGTCCGTCCTGCTGTACCTCCTCTTCTGGTTTCTCCTCTTTTTTGCAGGCCACCGGTTCCTCAGTCACAGTCAGATGGGTCGTGACAGCGGCCGGGTTCTTACGGCGAATCGACCCGCGAGAACTGTCAGTGATGCTCTGTATCTGAAGGGAGAGGAACGATGGTAATAATAATGAGAGGCCCCGCCCACATGCAGTGATGTCATGCATAATAAGAGCCAACATCCAGCCTTGTTGTTATTTTGCATTATATACTGTGATGTAATATTATTACATTAAAGAGATATTTTCCATAAAGTACAATACTGAAGTTAAAGTATTTTTACTCATTAGTATGAAAAGTATCCAAGCCAAACATAAACATTGCCGGGTTTAAACGAATCGAATGATTTTGACATTAACTTTGCTGCACGGCTTGGTAAAGTAGCATGTGTAGTCTTAAGCAGATGTTGTACCTCACGTTCACGCTCAGTTTTGGTGAGGTTGATCTGCTTCAGGATCTGAGATCTCTGCTCCATCATCAGGGTCTTCTCATATGTGTACGCGGAGATATCGCTCTCATGCTGAAGATACAGTTTAAAATTAAGTTAAAAATTATATTGCATTATATATATAAAAAATATGACATTTTTACAATTTGGAACAGCCTTTACTGAATATTTTAACAATTTAAAAGAATTATACATATATAAATGTGTGTGTGTGTGTGTGTGTGTGTGGACTGTATTCTTAGTTATTTAATTCTAAAACTAAGTTATTAATAAGTCTTAATGTAATTCTAAATTATTAATTTAAACTCAAATTTATTTTCACACACACATCCAAATAAAAATAATTTTTGAGTAAATTTTTGGCCAATATTTAGACTCCATTGTTGTCAAACATTTTCAATCAGTAAACGGCAATAAATTGGATTTGATCATTTGAAAAATTATAGCAAATATTATAAAATGTTACACTAGATGTTTAACACAGCATCAGTTTTTGCCCAACTTTTAAAATATTTATTTCAATATTAAATATTAGGGCCGGGACTCGATTAAAAAAAATAATCTAATTAATTAGAGGCTTTGTTATTAATTAATCGAAATTAATCGCATTTTAATCGCATATAAATATTTGACCTGAGAACAGTGAGAAGTAATTTTTTTTCACATGGATTTTATAGTATACCATTGAATAATGACTGAATACATAAGCTTAAGCAACAAAATATTGTTTATTTTTGTTCAACCAAGTCTAGCAGACCAGTGCAATTTTTGCCATGAAGTGTAGTAATAGCATATTTAGAAACAATTTAGAAATAGTACATTTCAGAAATTCAGGAAGCTTATAGGTGCTGGAACCTTCTGTAAAGTGTTTTTTAAGTAAAACACAATACTGTCAATTACATTCAGAACATTGGAAACACTGACTATTAGAAAACATCTCTCTGTTGCTTCAGAGGCCATAACATACTAAGTCCAACTCTTAATAACCTTGGCCAAAACAATAAAGAGTTCAACATAAACTGTTGCACCAACAAAATAATACATAGTTCAACATAAAGTGTAAACTCCACGCTAGCTGCTATATGTTTTGCGTTGAGGTGATACTTGAGGCTCGATGTGCTGCTGCGGTGATATGCGAACGCTAGTTGGTGCTTCAGTATAATCGGTCCCGCCGAAACTCATCCAGTGAGAAACGTTCCGCGGTGCAAAAATAAGTTATTAAAAATGCAGGATTTTTTTTCTGTAATTAATTAATCTTAGTTAACGCGTTATTTTTTGTGTAATTAATTAATCTCAATTAACGCGTTAAAGTCCCGGCCCTATTAAATATATATAACCCTGGTTCATTTCAGACCTCGATCACCTCACTTTCATTTCTCAAGAAGATTACGATTTTCAACTTCAACTCAAATGTCATCCGGTCCCTCTCTCTAACCTGCGTTTGAGCACGAGTAGTACAAGTGAGTGCATTACCATCTCCACCACCTCCACTGCGGCGTCTATGCGCAGGTGATACAGGAAGGTGGTCAGGTCCTTCTTCATCTGGATGCTGTTATCGTCCATCTGGGCCACAGTGAAGATGCGCATCTTGCACTTCCTCCAAACCTGCAGAACATCATCCACAGATATCCACATGTGAGCTGCAGTGACCTAGCTACACGTCATTCTGAGAGAAATGAAGCGTTAAGGCGTGCACCTTGTGCTGGCGGAGGAGGAAGGGCAGCAGCATCAGCATGCCTCCATCATGAACGATCCACCAGACGTCAATGTGACCCTCTGTGAAACGCTCTCCGTTTGACGGGAAGGCAGAGATGTTTTTGGGCACCATCAGGGCTTTACTGGCAGCAGTGGTTTCTCTTACCAGCTCTGTAATGAAGACACGTTTATATTTCTTACTTACACTTATGAATATATTATTTTTACTGATTTGAGACTTTTCTTTGTTGGTGTTTTATAATGTGAAGTTGTTTTTGCACTGATTTCAGACTTATCATTCATTTCTTATGCATAATCTAGTTTTTCAGCTTGTATCCATTAAGTTCCAAATACAAAGAAATTTAAATTCTTAGTCGAATTAAATATAAATACGAAGTATTACATACAATTAATAATATTTAATAAAAAACTATATATTTTACTTCTTGTTGTTTAATATTTGAAATTAAATTAAATTAAATTATTAAATTAAATTAAAAATATTTAACAATACGAAGTAAAATATACTTTTTTTTTATTCAATATTATTAATTGTATTTAACTCTTTGGATTTATATTTAATTCTACAAGGATCTATGAAGACTATTTTTCCATCGCTGATCCAAAAGTAAACAGGAAATTTGCTGGTCAAAACTTTAAATAGATTAATTGTGTACGATAAGACCAAGAGAAAATAAATAGATATATAATTAGGAATATATGTATATTGACTTACAATTATAGGAAAAACTGAATATTATAATTCAAATAATAGTTTAAATAAAAATTATAATTAATTTATATAAATGTGAATCTATTTTGTATGTGTTAATATAAATAAATGTACACTAATAAATATGCATATTGACATATGTAACAATAACTGAATAAAATAAATCTGAGCAGAATTGCAGGATATAAACTCAGAATTGTGAGGAACAAACTGAGAACATTTTGAGATGGTAACACAATTCTATTTGTGAATTTTTTTATACCTCACTTTTTTCCCTATTATTTTTCCTTATTTATATCTCACAATTAGATTTTATTTATATTCCACTATTCTCAAAGCTGCAAAAAAGTGTGATTAGTGAAATATGAACTAAATAAATAACTAGAATTATCCAACTAATCAAGTCTTTCAGGCTTATTTGAAAACTTTTTGAGGAAAGTAAAGCTTCAATGGTTGTTAATCTTCATCAATCATCAACCTTTAGAAATGTCTCTCACCGATGAAGTTCCTCCAGCTCTGATGATCCTCGGCCTGTTTCCAGTTGCGTGGCCAGGAGGCCAGAACAGTATTGTGCTGAAGACCTCCCAAACCTCCGGCCTGGACCAAATGTGACGTGGCATCCCTCATGTTAGAAGAGATGACCACCTGACAGAAACCCTTCACCTTCTCCGCCTCCATGAGCTTCCTCAGAGACTTTGAGACACAAAACAAATAGGGAAATGACATTATATCCCAAATAAATGTCATAATTAAGTTCCAACGTATGCTGTCTAAGTAGTTCTCTAGCCTTGTTGTGTCTTTGTTTGTGTCTTTGTCACCTGTTCGGCCTGCTGTCCTTGAGGATGGTTTTCCAGGTAGGTTCCCTCCAGCGCTGTGCCCACGATGGTCAGACCCTTCCCAGCCTTCAGCTGATTGGTCAGAGACAGCAAACGCGGCTGCTCCACGTTCAGCTCAGAGTCCATGCTGACCAGGACTAAAATCTGAGGCCTGACGAGAACCAAAGCAGGAGGAAATAGTGGCCAAAATGTGAAGAAGATAATGCTATAAATACCTGACATTTAAAATTCAGCATAAATATGCAGAAATATAAATCTAGTAAATATATATATATATATATATATAAATAATTAAAATATATTAATATTTTAGAAACCTATATAGAAATATCTTCACTTGTGTTCTGAAGATGAACGAAGGTCTTACGGGTTTGGAACGACAGGAGGGCGAGTAATTAATGACAGAATTCAAATCTTTAGGTGAACTAACACCTTAATTAAAAGTTATTTGAACTTTTTTGATCTTAAGATCAGTGTTTAACATTTTAGTAATTTGTGTTATGTTTTTTTTTTATTTATATTAAGCTTTAATTAAATTTTTATTCCATTCTTTGTTTTACTCATTTTTATTTATTTATTTATTTTTTTCTATTTTCTATTTTCATTCCAGTTAGCTGACAAGAAAACATTAAAAAGTTTAGTTTTTGATATATTATTTAAATTTAATTTAATGTGAGATTTAAATTTTATTTCAGCCTTTTTCTGTTGATGAAAATATGTGAACACACACACACACACACAAACTATTATATATATATATATATATATATATATATATATATATATATATATATATATATATATATATATATATATAAATGATGTATACATTATATATATATAAATGATGCAATTTAGCCTATTGCACTTGATGAAAATTAATATATATATATATATATATATATATATATATGTATGTATGTATATGAATATATAATAAATACACACACACACAAACACACACACACACACACACACACACACAAGATGTATATATTCTTACACACACAAACTAGTAATATACATATTTAATGATACAATTATGTACTGTATTTTTAATACAATTATTTAAAATTATATATATATATATTTATGTATTTGCACTCACCTCCAGTTCTTGGTGTGCGGTGGTCCCTCTTCCAGCCTCATGAGGGCGAAGCGGGCCGCGCTGAGAGACACACCTCGTATACCATCACCCCATTCCTTTTCCGCCCTGTCAGCACACACACACACACACACACACACACACACACGTCTTTTTCAAAAACTCTGTGCATGTCTATGTTTATTATCAGAGTCAATTCCAAGTCAGCATGCTCCTGTTTTTCAAATAAAACCAAATAATTCACTCGTAAGATGAAATCAAATGCACAAATATATTTGATGAAGTCCTCGTACATGAAGTATAGATTTTGCTCTACTGAGGAAATTAGCAAATATCCTGCAATTTTTTCTGACTTTAAAGTATACTGCCGTATCAAACTTACTGATGAAGAAACCTGGTCTAACATCATTAATCATAAATAACAGCTAGTCTGATCTGAAGAGTACATTGTTTTGTTTTTCGTTGCTGCTCATGCTTTTGTCTGTAGAATATTGTATTTATATTGTGTTGCATGCTATATTTCGGATTGCATGCATTTCCTTGATGCCATCTGTCAACCTGAACAAAGCACCTTGTGCTGGGTACTGTATCCCACAATGCAATGCACACGATTTGACTTTGCATTTTGACAAAAAAACAAACATTTTTTGAATAATATTTGTTTAAAATGATGACTATGACACATGCATACTGTTATTTAAATAGCTTCTGTTTTTAAGTACACAGTATAGCCTGTTTAGACCAGAGTAAGTATTCAAATCAGCACAGAATACATAATCCTGCCACCACTTTTCTCGTCCTCTTTAATTTCCGGCGACAGACGGGGGGGGGGCCACGTTCGGCATGACTCTGGAAGTGTTTCCAATGGAAAGGCACTAAACTAATCAAACCCTGGAGCAGACTTCAGCTGTTCTTGGCCGGCTGGATTACGAGGGATCCTGAGAGGTCACATGCCCAAAACTCAATTCTAATCCATCGTCTTGGTTTTCCAGCTCCCCCTCGACTCCGGGTCACAATCCACTTACCCTCGAAACTCTATATACTTGTAGATACAGCCGGCGATTCCCATGGCAACAATGGCATAGTACCAAGAACAGATGAACATGAGCGAGAGACAGAGGCTCATGCCGAGGAAGGATAGAGTCCTGTTGGAAAACATGAAGGCAAACATTAGTGTACAAATATGAGTGAAGCCACAGCAAACGGCAAGACTGGAGCTCACCAGTGGTAGAACTTGAATCGCGGTCTCCAGTTGGGCGTTCTGAGCAGAGTCTGGACAGCACAGGCCAGATTTACAAACATGTAACACATGAGGAAAAACCTGCAGCCGCACGAGAGAAACAAACACAGACATGTCAATACACAGAAACTGATACCCGGGACTATGTCTCAGATGTTTGGACCCCTAAACCACACTTAAAAATGTCTGAATGTGATTGTCTCAAAAAAGAGATTGTTACAAATATTGAACTAAATAACATTTATATATATATAAAAACATACTTTTCAAGCCAAAAAAAAAAAAAAAGGGCTCCATACTAAAATATTTTTAAAATCATTGATTCAGTATTACTGTTAACAAAACCTAAGGCTTAAACTGATAAAAATCAGTTGGGTTAATAAGTAACCAAATAAATATATTTTTATTTTTTTATATAATATTATAGTATTTAATATTATTTTGAACTAGCTTTTGTTTTCATATTTTCCATTTCGTTTTGATATTAATTCTGTTATATATTAGTTATGTTTGTTATATATATATATACACAAACACAGCATAATTTTATTAAAAGTTAATAGTATTAATAGTTTTCATTTTAATTTTATTTTCACATTTCTGTTATTTAATTTAGTTTTTATTTCAGTCTTAGCTTTAGTAATATACAGTAATATAAAATATAAATATATGAAAATTAATAAAATATAAATATATTAAAATTTTAGCGTCCTTGTCTTTCTTTAACTTTATTTTTGCAAAACCACTCAATTGACGTCTTTCCATTTTGATTCATTTTCTGTAGCCGTTAAAAAAATGACACATTTGCGTATTTGTTGTGGACCAACTCAACTCTGACAGATTAGGAATGGAAGGGGGGGACTGATAATGGTCATTATTTATTTATAATTTATTATTATTATTGTTGTTAAGTTAGTGTTCATAAACAAGTTATGTATGGTCTTTCAAGAATTTCAAGTTTATAATAAAACAATTTATGAAAAATATTTTTTAAAGCTTGTGTCATGTGGTGCCCCCCTAGTTGTTGTGAATGGTTGGTGCCCCCGGGCACTGGCCCAAGTGGCCTTATGGATAATCCAGCTCTGTTTCTAATGCTCCTGGATATATGGATGGCCTCTTACATGGAGAGAATCGGAGCGACGTTATCCAGAGAAGCGATGAGAATTCCACTCTCACAGATGCATGCGGTCAGGAGCAACGCCCAGGTGGGCTCCCCGTTTGCTTTTCCATGACCAAACACCTGCAACACACACACACACACACACACACACACACACACAGGTAAAAACAAGGTCAGTGCTGGCAGCTCTTGGCCAGAGTCAGCTGCAATGTGAATCTGACTTTATGCTGAAAGTCAAAGGCTAAAGACTAAACATTATGTGTGCACGCTCACCCTGAGGAACGGCACGATACCGTCTCGTGCAATGGCCTGTAGGAGACGCGGAGCACCTGTCAAACTCTGAAGCCCTGCACCACAGGTGGAGAAGAAGGAACCGATGACGATGACCCAAGGTGAAGGCCACGCCAGTGTCCCGATCACCAGATTCCCCCTGACCGCCTCCCCAAACCTGAAACACACAAACATACACAAAGAATTATGCTACCTCTCACTAGTTTGGGGTTTTACTCAGCAGCATTTATAATATTACAAACTATTTCTATTTCAAATAAATTTCTATTTTTTTCCATTTTCTGTTCATCAAAGAATCCTGAAGAATAAAAATGTTTCTTGAGCAGCAAATCATCATATTAGAATGATCATGTGACACTGAAGACTGGAGGAATGATGCGGAAAATACAACTTTGATCAAAGAAATAAATTACATTTTAAGAGATATTCAAATAAAAACCAGTAACTTTAAACTGTAATAATATTTCACAATATTACTGTTTTTACTGTATATTTGATCAAATAAACAGCTTTGGTGAGAATAAGAGACTTCTTTTAAAAAACATTAATCTAACCAACCTTAAATATTTAAATGCTAATGTATTATATATATTTATAAGTTATAAGACACATTTTAAACACATAACATACTTATCCCTCAGCACCATTCCCTCGATGCAGGAACCAAACAGAAGCACACTGGACATATCTGAATATTTCAGTTAAAGAGCGTTGTTTTTTTGATAAACAAGTACTCTGTAATCAACAGGTTGAGTGTTTTTAAGTCTTTTAGCTTCTCCGTGGAGTGTTTCCTAGGCTTACGTAATGCATATTATTATACTTTTGAATAATTTGGTTTATTTGTTCAGTTCGTTCAAAAGAACTGGTTCAAAAACTTACCAGCTTCTACACTGGATCTGTTTGTAAATGACTCTTTGTAAACTGATTCGACTGAATCACTAAAATGAGTCATTTGATATTTGATCACTAATATCATAAACTGTATCGCAGGAGGGTGTTGTATCAGACTGTGTGTGTGTGTGTGTTTCTATCTGAGAGGATACAGATGATGGAGGTGGTGGTGATGGCCAGGATGGTGCCGATGGGAATGGACTTTTGGGCATCCTGCAAATCACCGGATCGGTTTGATCCAGCCATGATACCTGTTCAAAACAAGACAGACCACAGAATGGCTACAGTGTTTGCTCAATACATCATTCCCGTACTTCCATTTGCGTTATTTCATAGTTTTGATGACTTGTATCCTAAAATCAGGAGTCTTTTATACACTCTTAAAAAGCAAGGTTCATTATCGGCAGTTATAGTTCTATTAGAACATTCACCATTGCACAAAAGGTCTGCTACAGTTCTTTTAATAATACTTAAAAACAATTCTTGAAGAAAATGTTACTTCTTTGACAACGCTTTTGGAATTTTGATTCTTTTAAGAACGTAGATTATTCTTATGCATTCCGATCCACGAGGTTAATGTTTATCATCAGAAATGATGGCTGAGATCAGGGCTGTCCAGAGAAATCTTTACCTGTCACGGAGGGGAAGTAGATGCCCACCAGCATGGTGAAGAAGCTGGTGATGTCTGCAAGCACGTAGCGGTTGGTGTTTGTCGGCTGAGAATCTGGTTCATCAATGGAAGGTAATCCCAACTTCTCAATGAACGCTCCCTTATCCATATAATTCCCAAAGAGATTCTCTGGAAGAGAGAGAGTGAGAGAGACAGGGAAACTAAGAGAGCGAATATGAGAAATGTGCACATTTATTTATCATTAGTGTTAAAGGCTTGATTAACACTAATAATGAGCAATATTAATAGCAACGGTTAGCTGAAACAGAGGAAAAGTTTGTATTTGAAAAAAGAAAATTCTTCATACAAAAGTATAAAAAACAAAACAAAAGTGAATGTCTTCTGTTTGGGTTCGGTAAGATTTTTAATGTTTTTGAAAAATGTCTCTAATGCTCATCAACCAATATCGCAAAACAAAATGATCTGTTTTAAATATATATATGTTATGCCATGATGCTCAATCAGATGAAAATTTGAACTGAAAATATATCTACTTTTCACATTCATATATCAAATTATTTTTCAAACTGTATTTTAGGGGCAAGAAAATACACTGCCAATCTCACAGCAGCCTACATTTGATTTCTCTTCATGGTTTACTTTCTTTCTAAAGTGTTATATGTTCACTAGTGTTATAGGGGTTATAAAAAAAAACTAAACTATTTTCTTTAAATGTGACTTGAATGTGTTTTATTGGACTGAAATATTATGGAGGGTAAAATATATATTTTAAATTCTTAAAAAAGAAAAAAATATATATACAGTATATATATAAAAAAAGAAAAGAAAACTTTGTTAGACAATAAATGTACATAAATATATTTTCTAAAAATATTTTAATATTTAAATATATGTTTGGCCATTTTTTTGTACATTCCAAAATATATTTAAAAACTATTTTTAAAAATCTATTTTCTAAATTATTTGCCGTATGACTGCATTTATAAAAAACTGTAATATTATGAAATATTCTTATACTTTGAAATAACTAAATATAATGGAGGGTAAAATATATATTTTAAATTCTTAAAAAAGAAAAAGAAAAAGAAAACTTTGTTAGAAAATAAATTAACATAAATATATTTTCGAAAAATATTTTAATATTTAAATATATGTTTGGCCATTTTTTTGTACATTCTGAAAAATATTTAAAAACTATTTTTAAAAATCAATTTTCAAAATTATTTGCTGTATGGCTGCATTTATAAAAAAAATGGTAATATTGTGCAATATTCTTATACTTTGAAGTAACTACTTGAAAGTATTTTAAAATTTCATTCATTTCTGTGATCAAAGCTGAATTTCCTTCAGAAATCATTCTAATATGCTGATTTGCATCTCAAGAAACATTTTTGATCGTGAAAGTTGAAAACAGTTGAGTTTTGATTAATAGAATGAAAAAAAAAATAAAAAAAATAATGCATTCTTGCTGAATAAAAGTGTTCATATATTTCTCATATATCACTTTGTGGCTGTATTTACCTCGCAGAATACCACTCATAACTCCGGGGATTCCCTGTATTTCCGTGATGTTGTTGTTGGCGAAATAGCTGTCGCAGGTGGCGTTCAGGAACTCAGAGTCGCAGAAGATCTGCCAGAGCTTGGTTGTGACCGTGGCGTTTTCTCTCTCAATGACCTTCGCGCACACATCGAAGCCTTTCCAAACTAGAGTCCGGTTTCCCAGCACACACACTCTGTGGAAATCATTTCAAACAAACTCATTCTTGGCAGCTTCAGTGATGGTATGTGATTGTAATGTTGCTGAGGCACATACGGGAAGATCGGAGGATCGAAGGCAGTTTTGATCACTCCGGCGTAGACGGCGAGGATCGAGCAGATGACACAGGCGAGGAAGAGCAGTGCAAGCTTGTTCACGTACTTCACTCCTACAAACACCACAATAGCCATGAAGCTGAGCACCAGTGTGCCGTAAACACGCATGTTGTTCAGCATGGCGGCCTCGGCCTCGGCTCCCTCCAGACCCTCCATCTTAAAAACAGCCGCTTGTGGTACGATGTACACCTGAGAAAGGTGCAAAGAGGAAAAAATTATTGAAAGGATAAAAGGAAACCAATCTTTCTAACAAACTTATCGTTGAAGACTTAAAGGGTTAGACTAATGTTTATAACTGCACAGTCAAATATGTGACCCTTGAGCACAAAACCAGTTTTAAGTCTCTGGGGTTTATTAGTAGCAACAGCCAAAAATGCATACTGGTCAAAATTATAGATTTTTCTTTTATGCCAAAAATCATTAGGATTTTAAGTAAAGATCATGTTCCGTGAAGATATTTTGTACAATTCCTACTGTAAACATATCAAAACTTAATTTTTGATTAGTACTATGCATTGCTAAGAGTTTTAAAGGTGATTTTCTCATTATTTCGATTTTTTTGCACCCTCAGATTCCAGATTTTCAAATAGTTGCATCTCGGACAAATATCGTACTATCATAACAAACCATACATCAATGGAAAGATCGTTCCACTTTCAGATTATGCATAAATCTCAATTTCGAAAAATTTACCCTTATGACTGGTTTTGTGGTCCAGGGTTACATATAATACAGAAACAAGATTGGACAGGGTTAAAGGTAAAAGAATATCAGAAACAAATTACATCAAAAATACAAGAAGAATAAAATAATAAGCCTAAAACTACAAAAAAGAGCCAAAGAAGAGCTAACAGACAAAGAGGGACAAAATAACGAGAGATGAGTGAGATTCACAATGACACAGGCGGTAAAACAGACTAGTGTGAGTTCAGGTCCAAGCGCTAATTGAACCAGTCAAGCGTGGAATTAATACTGCAAATGGCCCACCATTAGTCCTTATTAGAGGCCTGACCTAAATTATATTAAATGCCATAAACTTTTGGGTGCATATGGTCCGCTTCACTGCTCTAAGCACAATATATTGCATCATTCATTATTCTGTTTAATGATTTTCCCTTTATAAGAAGATTAAAAGTGAGAAGTTATTAGGAATCTTATGCAATATGTTAAGATCATAGGGTCAAAGTTCACCCCACAAAATAAAGACACATGTAATATAATATAATATAATATAATATAATATAATATAATATAATATAATATAATATAATGCAAAATTTGTTGTATAGATCGTAATGAAATTGAAAGACTGACATTTGTGTAGGTGTTCAGCTACAGCCAATTGTTTAAAAAAATATATATATATATTTAGATTTACAATGTTCTAGTATTGAATTGCTGTAGAAATGTAGAAAATTTAGCAGAAATTTTTTGATGCATAAATTATGTCTTACTCATTCTTGTGTCTCCCCATGAAAGGACAATTTTGACTGTTCACACTGCACTTTTCCATACAATGAAAGCACAGTGTGTTCAGAAGCACCGAGAATAACTGAATAAATGAAGCGTCATAAAATTAGTCTATACAACTTGCCCTCCAGCATAGCTGTCAAATCTCATTCATGCTTCTGCAAATGAAACCTGGTGCAGCACAGTACATGCAGTACCTGGAAAGATCATGATTTTGCTTTGTAAAAAAAAATATAAAAAAACTTTATAACGTTTTTGTAAACTTTTTGCAAGTAAATATGTTTTTACCCAAAGTATTGAAATACATTAATATTTATCAATATATTTTTGTTATTAATTATTTTATTATATTTCTTCAGATTTTTTCTAAATAATATTAAATTAAATGAGTTAAAGTGATAGTTGTCATAATTTGAAATTGTGTGATAGTCACCCTCGTGTTGTTCTGAACCTGTATGTATTTTGAAGAATGTTTGGTAACCAAGCAGTTTTGATTACCATTGACTTCCATTGTGAAAAACACAAACAAACAATGAAAGTCAATGGGAAACGAAACTGACTATACCTTTAAAAGGAACACATTTCTGCTTTGGTCTAGATGAAACTGTACTTTAACTTGAATATCTATTTTTCTCACACATCTATTGAATGGCTTCAGAAGACATTTTAAAGGTGGGGGTGAAATGCTATTTCATGCATACTGAGTTTTTTACACTGTTAAAGAGTTGGATTCCCATGCAAAACATGGACAAAGTTTCAAAAATTAAGTTGTACGTTTGAAGGAGTATTTCTGTAACAAAAATACTCCTTCGGTTTGGGAAAGTTTTTTTCGAGTATGGCTCTGTGTGACGTTAGATGGAGCGGAATTTCCTTATATGGGTCCTGAGGCACTTCTGCCGGAAGAGCGCGCGCTCCCGTATAGCAGAGCACTGAGAGCACAACAGACTTCACTGATCAGAGCGAGAGCGTCGCCAAATGTCACAAAAGAAGTGTGTTTTTGGTTGGCAGGGCAAGACAACCCTGCACAGATTACCAAAAGAGAAACAGCATTAAGGGACCAGTGGATGGAGTTTATTTTTACAGAGCATCAACGGAGTTGTGCAAGTGTTTGTGTTTGTTCCCTGCATTTCGAAGATGCTTGTTTTACAAACAAGGCCCAGTTTGACGCCGGATTTGCGTATCGTTTATTTCTTAAGGATGATGCAATCCCAACGAAAAAGGGTCATGATCGTGTGTTGGAACAGCAGGCGGTGAGTAAAACTGCTTCAAATATCTCTGCCTCCTTGTTAGTGCGTCCGCCTCCCATCGGAGACCCGGGTTCGAGCCCCGCTCGGAGCGAGTCGTTGCTGCTGCTGCTCTCGTTCAGTTTCAGCCTCTGGATCTGATTCTGGATCATAAATAAACGGCTGAATCTGACTGTTAGCCATAGTTTATTTTGGATAATGTTTTTTTCCACAAGGCAATGTCAGAGCCGTTAAATATGTTTTTCAATGGCTCTGGGTAATGTCACAGCTTCCAAACGCTCTCAACGCAAAAGCCTACTCGCGTTCGTGATTCTTTAGCTCCGCCCACACGTCACGCCTCCAGCCGGTCGTGTTTTTCTGGGAAAAATCGGTACAGACTACCTTTCTCTTATAAATATTATAAAACTAAAGACTTTTTGGAGTTATGAAGGATGCAGTACTACTCTATAGGTACTCAAGATTAACAGGATATTGAGTGAAAACGAGCATTTCACCCCCCCTTTAATATAAAGCATACGTATGGACAAGTTTTATGATGCTTTTTGTGATCTTGTCAGCACACTGGTAACTGTATTATTTTGTGTAACTTGGACATTCAGCTAAATTTCTCCTTCTGTTCTCCATAAATACATATTTGGAATGAAACAAGGCTGAACTGAAACAATTTTATCAAAAGACTTTTATTCTTTACATCAGCCAAAAAAAAAAAAAAAAAAAAAAGCATGCACACAACATCACTGGCAGCAAAGAACCTGTTCTTAACTGAAAAATCATCTGTGTCTAGATGCATTTTTACAAAAGTTTATTTAATTTCTTGTTCATCAGACTTTAATTGTATCTCTCTCTCTCTTTTTCTACTTTCCTCTCCTCCTCTAACAGTGAGTAATTAAGTAATTATGCAGACTTTGTATTTAATTGCACCACTGATGAGCACTAGCGTGTCCTCGGAGCCTCGCTTGTCTCGTGTTTTAACACATGTGTTCTGGGCTGCTCATGTATTTTCTTTCGTATTGCTGGTCAGGGGCTCGAGTCTGACTTATGCGTAAATTCTTTCTTCCAGGGGAACATAGGCTTAGCTCCTTTTGTCAGCGCAAAATCTTCCCCAGACTTTGAGATCGGTGGGTACGCAGCATGCTGATTTAAGCGAGAGTTTTATCCAGCCAACAGTTCAGAAGGACACTAAGACGTCTATTTAAAGTGAGCTGGAGCTCAGCAGATATTATAAAAATGAACAGGTCACCATAGCGACTAGCTGATGTGTGTGTGTGTGTGTGTGTGTGTGTGTGTGTGTGTGTGTGTATTTCATCAATTCAGCAACACTTATTTGCTTCCTACATGCAGCTCAAGGAGTCTGTAAAGAATCCTGAGGGAACACCACTGGTTGATAAAACAAATAATACTATTTCAACATTTATAAAAATCTAAATAAAATGTTATTTAATATATAATTTTTATTTGGTTTATATAACTTAAAATTGCTAAATATATTGTTTGTACATCCATAAGCAACCCTGTATTTTTTATGGTAAAAATGGTTGAATTTGATGAAAACATGTTTGGGTCATCCGAAAATGACCTGAAAAAAAATATAATAATAAAAAAAATATATATATATATATATATGTCATCAATTTTTAGGCCCAAATTAAACATACATTTTTATTTAAGAAATGTTTTTTTTTTCTAAAGTGGAATAATCATATCATATATCATATATCATATATCATATCATATCATATCATATATAATATATAATATATCATATATCATATATCATATATCATATATCATATCATATCTCATATAATATAATATCATATCATATCATATCATATCATATCATATCATATCATATCATATCATATCATATCATATCATATCACCTTAGATTGGTGAAACTGACAATATGCACCAAAAAGTTTATGGCATTAAATTTAAATTAGGTCTGGCCTCTCATAAGAAGCTATTGTGTTACTTGAAAAAAGTAATCTCTGATAACATAACTCACCTTACCCCCAACAATATTTAGCGATTGTAAAAAAACAAAAACTTCACACTCTCATGAAACACACAGGTTGTGGATCTCACCAGCAGGATCTCGATGCAGCCCAGGATGTACATGGCTCCAGCATAGGTGGTGCCCAAGTAGAAGCAGATGCCTACAGCTCCCCCGAACTCAGGGCCCAGAGAACGAGAGATCATGTAATAGGAGCCTCCAGCTGTTGACGCAAACAGAAAACCCTTTTAGGAAGCTTTAATTTGAGGAAGTTATGGTCTGCTGGGATATTAACGAAAGCACTCTGATTTTGACAGCTCAGAAAGATAGCACAATACAACCCACAATTACAACTTCCTGTTTCTTGGAAAATATTAAGCATGCTTATAAAGAGTCTTTTAACGCTATAGAGATAATAGCAGCTTATTGCGGATGAACAACGGACGGGGAACAGAACCCGGCAATTTCACCTCACCTCTGCTCTCCTCCAATCAGGAGATGAGATCGAGGCTTTCATTAGTACAAGACACGCTCAGCCAATTATGAATACATAAATACAGCTTTGAGGATATTGCTGTCTGCTCATTGCTAGGAGTTGTTGTTGCTACGGTGACCGCTTCCTGTTTCCAAGACGACCCTCATGCACATGTTAAGCTCCAGCAGGGGCTTGCTTACCTGGCACGACGCCGTTTGTTGCAATGGCACTCATGGAGATGGCAGTGAGCATCGTCTAAAAGAAATCACACCGAAGGAGAGAAAAGATGAGCTGATTAGTTGAATAAGAACATTTTAAATTCAATAGAAAGAATTACGCTAGGATGATATCAGTATGACAATAGCACCAAACTACCAACAACAAACAGAGCATCATGGTTTCTGAGATTGTGTACAAAATGATGTCAAGAAAATGTTTTGTCCTGAAAATAAAAACAAAAATTCTGATTCATTCAAAAACGATTCCTATGAATCTTTCAAACAGTTTGAATCACTCTGATGAATCCTTTACTGAGTGAACTACTCTGATTCAGTGAATCAATGTCTGATTTACTTACTGAACTGTAGGTTTCATTACTTTGGCATCAGATGGATGGATGGATGATAGATAGAAATGATTCTCATTAACAGGTTCTTTTAAATGAATCATTCAAAAAGACAGAAGATAAAAGTTTGAATCAGCCTGATGAATCCTTCACTGAATCAACAAACTACTCTAATTGATTCAATGAATCAACATATGATTCACTTGGATGGATAGATGGATGGACAATTGATAGATATAGATAGAGAGAGAGAGAGAGAGAGAGAGACAGAGAGAGAGAGAGAGAGAGAGAGAGAGAGAGAGAGAGAGAGAGAGAGAAAGTGAGAGAGAGATAGTTAGATCTGGAATCAAAGCGGGAGACTGTGAAAGCAGGAAGGTGTTTAGTGTTGATCTATAGTTGTGTCAGATCGCCTTGATTAAAGCAATTTAGTAGAACTGAAAGTACCAGATTTATTCTGATCTTGTTTGAAACCTCTTCTGTCTCCTTAAAGGATGAGATGTCTCCTTATAGCGCTGCACTGAGCCAAAGCAATTGTAAAACGTCCTGGAGATTAAAGCCATCTTTAAAACAGCACCGAGCTATCTCCAGAAATGCAAATGCATCTATTTTGGAGGAAAGGGAATGAGCTGATGCTGTCAGACTGATGCTTCTTTAGAAGGTGACATGAAACATACAGACAGAAACAAATGAGTGTTTCAATCAATAGAGCAAGAGAGAAAGAAAGATTCTACTTAGTTTTCAGACGAACATTAATTTTGTGTTTCTCATTATTTGTCTATAAACACCCTTTAATTCTGTTAGAATCATTATAACGTACAAGATGTCTTGGGGCTGATTGCCTTGAAAATGTGTGAACACTATACGTCACTGTCAGGGAGATGTGACAGACACTTACACATAAATACAAAACTGTGCAAAGCCAAAGCAAAATCATTTCTGATCCACTGCATGAATTATTACATATCAACTTTAAATGGAGAGCAAATAAAGACGTCTCCTCCTTCTCAGACGTTTCTGCTGAGAAAAACACCAAGGTTATCTCAGGAGAAACTTCTGGGACAAAGTTGATGCTTAAATGAAACATAAAGGAGCCCAGATAGACAGATTGAAGTCTATGAACAACCTTGAGAGAATTCAAGTGTGTTATTTGACTTGAATCAGTGAATGATCAGTAGTTTTCTCTCTGAGATTGGTTTTAATAAGACACTAATTGATGCTAAGTGTTTTTTCTTGACTATAACTGAGACTCATGTGAGATCTGGTCCATTTACACCCCCCCCCCCACACACACACACACACACACAGTGTCCACTGGCAATTCAGAAACGCTCTTCATATCATCACATAACTCCATATGCTAATCACATGCTGGCTGAAGCCTCTGATTGGACGATGAAGGGCACCGGCTGTTTGAACTAGTTTCCCCAGCCAATCACACCATCTGCCTTCAGCAGCGTGAGCCAATAATATGAGACAGATACTATGACAATCAACTGAAAGGTTTAGAAAACAATCCTGAATGAACAAATGGCCCATTTTCTGACAGATTACATATTGCGTAGTTGACATTTACATGAGGGATTCATAACACAGAGTTATCATTTTACAAACAAACTTCTGTTTAAATCACTTAATTCAGCTAAATGCAATAATTTACACAAGAATGTTGTACAATCAGCCTACAATGTAGATTTTTTTTTTAATAAACGAGGCCAATAACCTTTAAAAAGAAATAATATTTAACAAAAATTCAAACAAAAATATTTTAATTTCATCATCAAGAAAACGTTTGTAACATTATAAATGTATTTACTGTCATTTTTGATCAATTTAATGCATTCTTGCTGAATAAAATCATTTGCATGGTACTGTAGCTACACACAAAAACTCAAATTATTTATTTGTCAACTAGTATCTTAATTCAAGGTATGAGTCTCCTCACTGTTACTCAGCAACTGAGTGCCGACGATATTTGGCCCCTAGAGAGGAGGAATTTACATAATCAAATGACACATCAGAAATTGAATTTAATAGAGCTGAGCTCAGGAAACACAAGTAGGAATGGAGGGAAAAGTGCATTTTCCTATTGCACAAAGATCTGGAACCTCACATGGTTGTATAATCAACATTTCTCTCGATTTGGCTGCCATTGTTGATTGAGATTGTGCAATGCATTCTGGGTCTGCCTTAGAATTCGGCCAGCTCTCGTTAGGTTTTTGAACGGAGCCACTGTTTCAGTGTTAAGTGTTAATTTGATTTAATCTACATCACTGAATACACAACAGTCAATTCATATTCATGTATTAATGCATTCCCATGAATAATTTAATCATTTCACAACTGTCACGATCCATAACCAAGGCACTGTCTGTCATCCGCCTGTCAATATTTCTGTGCCTCGTGATTATTTATAAAGTGGATCAATGCTGTTGTTTGTCCTTTAATGAATCATTTCTGCCTTTCTGACAGCTTCAGTCTGTTTTAAAGACACGAGCGTCTGCATCTCGGTGATGGATGAAAGAATCAGCATTCTCTCCTCCTCTCCATCTGTTGCCATGGGAGAACGAACACAATAAGAAGCAAGCGACGGGCGCCTGGCAACGAGCTGGTAGTTTCAGATGACATTGATAGCGTCTTGCTACTTCTAATTATGATGCATATATGCTCTCATTCTGAAAGCACAGGCGGATGTTGAGGTGTTGCTCATGCCACCCTTGACCACTGTCAGTTCTGCTTGGGTTTTAAATACTTTAAGAAATTTCTGTTGCATTTTATGATTTTCAGCACCTTATATCATGTATGTTATGAATCTCACTAAACCTGATAAGAGCAGAGCAACCCAGTATCAAAAGTGATTGACTCAAATTATTGAAATATTTTGTTTATTGAAATAAAGCTGATATAAAGCAAACAAAATAATAGACTGAAAATGTAAACAAAATTTGAACTCATTTAAATCGAAAGAGCAATAAAAGTTTAAAATTTAAACAATTTAAAATATTAATTAAAAAGAAACCAATTACTATATTATGTTTTGCATAAAAAACTAAGTCCTTTTTGATATTTTGAATGGTAACATTTTCATGAAAACTAAGCCAGTTTTCATGCTAGTGTCTGTCTGTTTAATTTATGCTTATAAAAGTATTGTTTTATGAGCCCTAAGAATCATGTGAAAAACAAAAAAGAATACAAAAGTAAAACATCTGGACACATTAAACTATAAAAACCGGTTTGTCATTAATACTTACAAAAGAAGATGTTGGTAATCAAACAGTTGATGGTAGCCACAGGTTTGGGGAGTAAATGATGACAGATTTAAAAATTTTAGGTGAACTATCCCTTTAAATGTCATGAAAATAATGCAATGCTATGCAATGTAAAAAAAAAACATATATTGAAAAAATCTTTTTAGCTACTTTCATATTTTCATACTGAGGCAATGAAACCCTTTAAAAATATCACTAGAGCAATAAGAGACACAGGAAAAGAAAGATGGCCTACTATGACAGCTGGGTGACATCCTACAGGCTGTTCTGCGCATCGGCTAAAACTATCAAACCTATCAAAACCGTTTATGACATTTTCAAATGATTATATTTTTAGTGAGCACATTATAATTCCTGAAGATAAATACAGTTTCCAACAGCTTATCAACTGCTGTCAGCTTATTACACATAATCAGAATACAATATGCATGTCAACACACACTGTGTATTCAGATAAAACAGCATGCTGACCTAAATACCTGCAGCAGGACGATTGATAGAGGACTCGTTTGAAGATTCTTACAAACACAGTCTTTGGCTTCACTGGATGTTAAATGATGATCTGGAGTGGTATGGATTACTTGTGGATTATTGTAATGTTTTTATCAGCTGTTTGGACTCTCATTATGACGGCACCCATACACTGTAGAGAATCCATTGGTGAGCAAGTGTTAAATTTTCCCTAATTGGTTCCAATGAAAAAACACACTCTTCTATATCTTGGATGCCCTGAGGGTGAGTAATTTTTATTTTGGGGTGGAGTATTCCTTTAAGATCTGCATGTGATTTAACCTCAGTGTGGATGTGTGTATACTGGCTATTTTAATGCATCGCACACTATGAGAGTAGTATTGTAGTATGCTATTCCAAACTCAACAAGAGCATGTGTATGTGAGAAAGAGTGAAGAAAGAGCAAATAGTGAGATGACTGAGCTCATGATAAAAATAGCACTTCCATGGGCGCTGGAGAATCTAGGTTGTAGCATGCTGAAGTGCATGTTTGCTTGGTGACACATACATGTTCAGCAGGAGGCCTGCACACAGATGAAATACATGCATGTTAATCAGCGGGTCTTTGAGAATGTGATGGCATGAAAATGTGGGAGATTAGCTTGCATCAGCTGTGTGCATGTGGCAGAGTGATATCTTAATTGTTCAATGTATATTTTGCAATGATTTAGGCTGAAAATATTCAAGTTGAAAATAATCTGTCAATTTATAAGGTGAATCTCACTAAATCTGTTAAGAACAATGCAACCCAGAATCAAAAGCAGTATTGTTATTACTGACTAAAATTAAAAAAAATTGTTAATTGACATGAAGCTGAAATAAAATAAAATATAAATATTAAATTACAATCTAAAAAAAAATAAACAAAAACTTAAACAAACAAAAATTTCAAAGTAAGTTGAACTAGACACTGAAATGAAACTAAAAAGGTAAACTAAACCAAACTAACTAAAGCCGAGTTCTTTCTCATTATTTGAATTAGTGGGAGCATATACAGGCTAAACAAGAGCGGTGCAAGAATTGACCCTTGTGGGACTCCGCATGTCATGGACGTCCACTTAGACTTATGCTCTCCTAGACTCACATAATAGCCTCTCCCTTCTAAAATTAAAACATTTTGTTAATTGACATGAAGCCGAAATAAAATATAAATATTAGATTACAAACTAAAAAAAAAAAAAAAAAAAAAAAAAACTTAAACAAAAATTTTAAAATAAGTTGAAGTTGAATTACTAGACACTGAAATTAAACTAAAAAGTACTAAACTAAACTAACTAAAGCTGAAAAAAAATAACTATTTAGAAACATGTATGTTTTTTAAACAAAAACTAATAAAAATCACAGACTGGCAAATAAAAGTACCAATAATTAAAACAAAATTTAAATAAAAACAGAAAATATAAAAATAAAAGCTAATAAAAAAAACAGTAATAAAAATGACAAACTGGTACATAACAAAATTATTAAAACTTAAATAAAATTAAAATGAAAACAATAATAAAATACAATAAAAATATGAATAAAAACAACTAATTACTGTATTAATAATGTTTTGCATAACAAAAATGAAACGTCATTTAGAGACCATTTAGATGTTTCAAAGTGTGCCTTTTTCATTAAAGTTAAGTCTAATTTCATCTCAAATTTCTATTGCATGGTGTGTGACTGACCGTGGAGCAGCACATGAGCACGATGATGAAGGACTCGATGACGCCGCCGATGCCCACCATCCAAGTCATCCTGAGAAACAGAATCACGCCCAGGATGTTCTGAAGGCAGGGCAGGTAGACACCCATCAGTGTTCCCATCCGCGGAGCCTGGCAACACACACACACACACACACACAGCACAACGTCAATATCTGATTAGATCTGTTATGTAGATCAGGTTCATGTTTTCATTTCATTGTTCAGCAAACATAACACATGCTCTGATCTCTCGGCTGTAAAAGCAATAATGCAACTATTGATGTTCTGATAAAAAAATGAAAGACATGTCCATTGAAAACCTGGAAATATCATGGAATATTAAACTTGATCTCCAGTCCAAACCGGGATAATATTAATGCGTAACAGAAATGTACACCCTTATGAAACAAAAATATATTGCAGTATATTGGAAAATATAATGTAATATATTAGGCATATATTCTTATATATATTTATTTTTTCCAATATATTGCAATATATTGAAAGTGGCAATCATTTGTATATTTTGCAATATATTATATAATATATGTATCATCAATATATTATTAAATGTATTCAAATATATAAAATATTAGTGAATAAAAAGGGAAAATAATATATTACAATATATCGCAATATATTTTAAGAAATATATTGGTAAATATATTTTCCTTTCGTTAGGGCATGGTCTGAATATATCTTATGTTATGCTCCATTCAAAAAGATTTAATAGGCTAGAAACGTCTCTTTTTAAATGTAGTATCAATACAATTATTATTGTATTGATACTATTGATATTACAATTATAAAAATGGCAAGTCATTGGTCAAGATGTCTGGGAACACTTTAAGTCTCCTGTGCTCCAGACATGAATGCGATTGTAAGCTGTTACTTTACTAAGTCATTATATGCACTTGGACAATAATAAAAAAGTGGACCAAAGTCTAAAAAACTGAATGTTACAGAGATTTTTCACCTGAGATCAAGAACACCCTAACAACTGCTTGGAACACCATTCAGAATACACTAGCAAACACACATAACACTTTATCACCAATACAAAACACTAGCATCATGGCTGTGAGTTCTGCATGAGCAAACACCACTCACATTTACTTCAGAAGAAATAAATATCCAGTTACTTTTATAATATATATCATGACATCGCAGTAAGTCACATACGGTGCACTAAAGCAGTTTAAACCCTGTGATCAACATGACTGTAAATCAATATAAACACATGACCCTTATTTCAATTAACATTCACTGTCATTGTGTTTGCTGTGTGTAGCGCTCATTTCAAGGGCTTTCAAAGATCAGTAGGAGCCAATGTGATATTCAGAGAGAAAGTGTGTGTATGTGTGTGTGTGGATGGTCAGTAATTACTAACACACAGTGAGTAAAGGTCTGCCAGCTGGATGAATGGTAAGTGAGTGTGTGTCTGTGTGCACGTCCATCAACACGGCATCCAAAAACACTCAAATATGTCCCGTCCCCGTTCAAGGACATCGTCGATAAAATGCAATTATGCAGCGACCAAAAAAGGTCAGACAGGCAAAGTCGGTTCAGCAAGCTGGACAGATCCACAGCGGATGACAGCACTATAAGGTACAGGACGACCACACACACACAAACACACACACACACAATCTCAAGGGCTTGTGAAAGCACTTTTCAATTCACACAGTTGATTAAATGTGATTTAATGGGCATCTGAGTGAATCCCTCGTGACTCTGTGGAGTTCAGACCTGAAGACATGCACTGAATAACTGAGCAGCGTTCACAAACTCACTTTACTGTAAACACAGTAAGAACGGTGTGCAAACAGACTTTGAGATTTTCTGAAGGAAATATTGAGTGTTACTGTGCCAGGCTGTTGATACGTGGTTGCTAAGGTGTTCTCTTTTGGGTGGGTGATATGTGCTTTTTGGTCCCTAAATGACTCAGATCCCTTCTTCTGTGTGGCATTTTCTGAAGTAGTTTTATAGTCAAGCTGATAAAACTCATAATTCTGAAAGCAAAACTGCATAAAAAGTGCATGCATTATTAAAAAAATAACACTATTCTTAACAGTAGCCAGAATAAAATCAAATGAAAAAATCTGTAGGAAGAAGTCCATGGAAACATTTAGTTAAAGAAGATAAATAAACAATAAAAATAAGATTAATAAACTAATTAAATACCTAGATAAATTAATTTAACAAAACATAAATAAATAGCTAAATCAATAAATGATTTTAAATAAATTATAAATATACATTTGATTAAAATAAATAAATAAAAACAAATATTGATTAAAAGATTACAAATAATTAAATAAAATTTTATTTAAATAAATAATAAAATGCATTTAAAATGAACAAATTGATAAAAATGAATAAATACATTTTTAAATAATAAATAAAATACATTTACATAATAACACATTATTGTGAGTAAAAAAAAATGTAATGTAATATAAATATTTTCACATATTTATAATTTTCACTTTTTTACAGTATTAAGTATTTTACACGTGAAAATATATAGCTGCCTTTAAAATTTTAGGATGTTCATATTTGGGGTTTGATGGCATCTAAAAGATAAAAAAAATGATATTGTTATTGTATTTGTAAAATGATAACAAAAATCAATAAACAGAATTATTTATAATCATAGAAAACACACACACACACACACAAAATTATTGCGACAAATACTATAGATATAATATAGATTAGCTTATTGTACTTCTTTTTGAACATGTCAATCTTTGAAGTACCATGTAAATATCACTGTACATGGTACAAATATATGGACATCCAACTGAGCACACATGCGTTTATATCTGATGTCTTACAGCGGCTTTGAATATGTCTCATCCAATCAGAATCTACAGCCAGAACTATATGTTTTATAAATTAGAGTTAATTACAGTTATTGTTTTAGGCTTTTATATTTGGGAGACATGCTGAAAGGAGCAAAGACAATGAGAACCGCAGAGAGAAAAGATGCTTCCCTCCGGCATATTTTTAACCTTCATAACAGACTGAGAATAGAGCCCTTCAGATGGGAAACACACACACACACACTCTCTCTCTCTCTCTCTCACACACACACACATATACCAGAACAAGTCATCCGTATGCTCAAAGCGACAGCAGTTGGCAAACTGGGAAACAAGACTTTTAATTTAATTAACCTGAAATAAATAAGAAGGCCTGAATAATGCATGCCATTAAATTCAATATCAGCCATGCAAATTCGCAATTCTGAGTGGGATAATTTGATTTCTCAAGCAAGGATTAATTTCCGTATTAATGTAATCTAATATAATGTGGCTTTATGCATCATGTCAAAACAGGTCCCAAATGAAGTGAACCTCACACATCTAAAATCATACATGCAAGAATTAAAAATCACGCTTTTTATGAAATATGTATATATATGCCTGTCACGATAACAATTTTTTATTGTGTGATATGTTGACAGAGAAATATTTGCAATAAGCGATATTATTGTGTTTTTAAAGACTATTTTATGCCACTGAATATATAATCATAAAGTAACAGCATAATAATGCAAGAAGGCCAACACACTTCCCAATGACAAAAAAACTTTCATTTTTAAGAATATTTAGATCATGGAAATTAAGTATATCAAAATATTAGATACCTTAAATAAACTTGATTAAATAGTTAATAAACATTTTCTAACAAAAAGTGCAACGTAACAAGAAGAAAAAAACAAAGATTTTTCTTTTTTGTGATGTTTAATATATTTTTATTAAGTTTTACTTTTTAGATTTACTTATTTTTGTACTTCAACTTAAACTAAATGACTAATGTTGCCTTGGATTTTATGTATTATTTTTATATGTTATTATATTTCAGTTTAAGTCATGAAAATGTATGTATTTTTAATGGATTTAGTTTTAGTTAATGCTAATAAATATGACCAGTAGTTTTCTTCTTAAAGGAGTCCCTCATTTCCTCTACAGGTCCAGCTCCTCCAAACCCACGAGTAGCACTCGTCCTGAAAGCCACAGTGAATCCAGGCAGAGGAAAGCAGATTTTATTTGTCATTTTGACATTCTTCTCTTCATGCAAATGTGTGCCACCTCTTGCCTGATGTCTGATGAATATTAATCAGATTTACTGTCTGTGCCCTGCAGTGTTTGCCTGAGCTTGCATCTCAATAATGTCCTTCTTTCTCACAATCGTCTTTCCAGCTTTTGACTTGATGACAGTGAAATAACTATTTCTGCATATTTATTCATTCCATGACAACATTTGCATAAAACTGGACACCAAGAGCCAAAGCTACACTGCCAGAACCAGAACTCAAGCGAATTTAAACCAAACTTTCAAAATCAAATTTTTTATCACACACAACTATACAAAGTATACAATTTACAACCCAATGCATAACAAAATTAAAAAAATACACACACACACACACACACACACACACACCAGTGATGCGCGGGTCAGGGTATAAACAACCCGCACCCAACCAACGTTTCAACTGACCCGCCTGCAACTCGGACCTCAAACAAGGAAAAATAAAATATTGTACCTGACCCGCTTCCTCCTGACCCGCATTTTTTTAAAGTAGTAAATGCATTAATTTAATGACTTAAATAGGCTCTAGCCTACAGGATAATAAGCACTATGATCGCACACATAAAGCTTGCCACAAAGAACCGGTTTAAGTAATGATTATGAATGTGTCTAAATTAGCAAGGAGAATTTAATTGTTTAGTAATAAACTGGTGTTTTCTGTGTCGCTGCTAAGATGAAGCTGTCGAAGTGGACTCATCATGAACGCCAGAGAGAGATGCACATTTCATATGGATTACATCATCAGAGAGTAGACTATTTATTTTGGTTTGAATATTTTAATTTAAAAGTAGACATTTCAAGCTCTCTGTAGCCTAATATGTTGCCTATATTTATTTTTAAACCCACCGACTAAAAGATTAAGACACTACCTGACTCAAAATACCTAAAGTTTCTCTCTTAGCTATTTCAGAATCTGGAAAAAATACTGGGGCAAACTTACTGCAGTCGGTAGAGCGATATGAATGTGTTAAAAATAAAATTGTCAGCCTGTGGGTCATTTGGTTTATTGGAAAACGATTGCACTGATTTGCATGTTTCTTGATGATGTGCTTTTATTCTGTGGTACTCACATGCACCATGTCCCGCAGAAAAACTTATTTTGCATACAATGCAAAAAGCTCTTTCTGCTTCGCCAACTACAGGTCTTAAACAAGAGTATGTTGCAGTCCATTCGCAGATTCGTGCCAGTTATTCAGCCAATAAAGTGTAGGCTTATGTATTTAAAAATTGTGTCTAGTACTATATAAATGACAAAGTTTTAATTGCCATCTTTATTTCAAACGACCCGACCGACCGCAACCCGAATATCATAAAAAATATTTTTGGATGACTCATAACCGCGGGTAACCGCAGGCACCCGCTCATTTTGGATCAACCCATGCATCACTGACACACACACACACACACACACACACACACACACACACACACACATTAGATATAGGCCTATACACTCTATAAAAAGAATGTAACAGCATGCTAATATTTTTTATTAGTAGTATTTATTAATAGTTATTATTATGTTCATACTAATTCAAACATATTACACGTAATGGTGTTTATTAAGTTTAGCATCACTATACTATTGCTTGCGGAAGATATTGAAAGCGGAATATAAAACAGGCAAAAAAAAAAAAAAAAAAAAAAAGAACAGAAACAAAAAGGCACAATATCATAGATTTCAGGTTAGGTACTTGGATCTTAGCAACCTTCCAACTAGCAACCATTCAGAATACCTTAGCAACCACATATCAGTGCTCTGGCAACTCACCCAGTGCATCCTAGAATCATGGTGGCAGGTTTTGTATTATAAAACGACTATTCAAATTATTTCATATGACATGTATTAGAGTACTTTCTTTAGCTAAATGACAAATTAAATGAAAAACAATGATGTGCAGAATGGTCAAGGAATCATTGAGCAAATGTGTGTCAAGCAAAGATTACGCTTCACTTCTCAAATAACAGTACAGCTGTGCTTTCTGAAAACCTGTTCCACTCCATTCCCTGCCTGAGCATCCATGAACAACAGCAAAACACAACAAAGAGACAAAACCTCCTCTCTCATCCACTTTCGGTGCATCACTCTATTTCTGAGATGTTGCAGTTCATGAGGCGAGGAGTGAGGGAGACGATCCAATCAGCAATTAGGAATAAAAACATGCTGTTGACACAGAAATGCTGGCTGAGCTGGAGTTTGGGGTCGAGATTCAATATCAGACATATAAGTAACAAAACAAGATACAGGCACAGAACAGTCTTCCAGACGCTCTTAAACTTCTTGTGAAATTACTGTATATTATTATCAGCAGAGCAGCTGGTAAAACAATCACAGCAGTACTGAAAATTACATTATCATATGACATTATATAATAATTAATTATTTGGATAATATTAAAACATACAGAAAAAAGAAACAACATTAATAATAATAAAATATATTATCTATGAAATATTTAATAATATTTAACATTTTATTTTTTTTTATTTTTTTATTTAACCTTTATTTAACCAGGAAAGTCCCATTGAGGTTAAAAACCTCTTTTTCAAGGGAGTCCTGGCCAAGAGGCAGCAAAAACACAGTCAATTACATTTATAAAAGTTATACAATACAAATAATTAAAAACATTTGCAATTTAAACAGGTCATTTCAGGTTCTCTCAATCTGGACTTAAAAGCATTTAAGGAAATGAGTTCAGATAATTTCAAGTCTTTTTGCAAAAAGTTCCATGCAGAAGGAGCTGAGTAGACAAAAGCCCTTTTTCCCAGTTCTGTACGGGCAAATGGAACAAAGAGCAGCAAGTGATCATTTGATCGCAATGAATAAGAATCAACACTTCTCCATGTGATTAAACTACAGATGTAGGATGGCAAAAGACCAAGCATGGCCTTATAGATAAAAGTATGCCAGTGCCCTGATCTCCTGTTGGACAACGATGGCCATCCCACTCTGGAATATAATTCACAATGATGGGTCAAGTTTTTACAATTCGTAATAAATCTCAGAGACGCATGATAAACAGTGTCAATCTTATACAGACATTGTGCTGAAGCGGTCCTATACACCAGGTCTCCATAATCTAAGACAGATAAAAATGTTGCAGTGACTAGCTGCTTTTTTGCTTTAAAAGAAAAACAAAATTTATTTCGAAAGAAAAAGGACAGTTTAAGTTTGAGTTTCTTCACAAGGTTGTCTATATGAGGCTTAAAAGTGAGAGCATCATCAAGCCAGATACCAAGGTACTTATAAGAATGAACCACCTCTATGACACTTCCAGTCAAAGTGAACACAGGAGGAGGAGCTTGAGAAACCTTCTTAGTATTTCTAAACAGCATCAGTTTGGTCTTATCAGCATTGAGAACCAGCTTAAGCTGCATAAGCGTACGTTGAACCACATCAAAAGCTTTCTGCAAAGACTCAACCGCTTTAGCTGGGGATGATCCAAAACAATAAATAATCGTGTCATCAGCATAGAAATGCATATTAGCATCTGACATATTGTGGCCTAGTTCATTTATATACATAATAAACAATAGAGGACCTAATATTGAGCCTTGTGGCACCCCCTTTTGGACCTTCACTAATGCAGAACATAGACCATCACATTTAATGCACTGAGTCCTGTCACTCAGATAATTCATGAACCAGGAAACTACACAATCAGACAATCCCAGACAAAGAAGCCTTTGCTTTAAAACAGCATGGTCCACTGTGTCAAAAGCTTTCGACAGATCAAGAAAAAGTGATGCACAGAATTGCTTTCTATCAAGAGCGACAAGTATGTCATTAATTACTTTTGTAACAGCAGTGATGGTACTGTGCTTTTTCCTGAAGCCTGACTGCAGTTTAGAAAGGAGTTCATTTGAGTATAAAACATATTTCTTTTATCAAAAGTCCATGTTCCTGTAGCAGTGATATTTTAGCATTGTTATGCTATACAGTTTTTTTTATGAATAATATGCATTATTCTATTTGTATTTTTTTTTGTATTGTATATTTTATTGTAAATGTATGTCAAATTTAAAACATTTTGTTAAATTAATTAATTGACATTTTTGCTATTTTTAAATAATGAATAACACAACATATAACATATAACTTAACGTAACATAACATAACATAACAGAACAGAACATAACGTAAGGTAACGTAGTGTAGTATACCGTAGTGTACCTTATCGTAACAGAAAATAACATTACAGAACATAACATAACGTAACGTAAAGTAACGTAACAACATAATAATGTAACATAATGCAATGTAACATAACGCAACGTAACATAACGTAACATAACATAACGTAACGTAATGTAATGTAATGTAACGAAACGTAACATAACATAATGTAACGTACCAACATAACGTAACGTATCAGCAAGATAATATAACGTAATGCAACGTAACGTAACATAACAACAACATAATGTAACATAAAATAATGTAACAACATAATGTAACAAAAACATAATGTAACATAACATAACGTAATGTAACAGCAAGATAATATAACGTAATGCAACGTATCGTAATGTAACATAACACAATGTAACATAACACAATGTAACATAATGTAACAACAACATAATGTAACATAACATAACATAATGTAACATTTTGGGTTTTGCATTATTTTAAGCAGAAAAAACTGTCATATTTTTGTCAACAACTGAATTTCAGAAGATTTCTGCTGGCTTTCTCCTTTGCCAACCTTATTAACCTGTAGGACAAAAATAAATCCTTTATTCTGTCAGATGAATTCCACGTGTGCAATTTCAATGCCCTGCTGGGAATAGACCTCAACATGAACACTGACCCTAATAGAAGTCAATAAAGGAAAGTTGTTTCTCATTAAAAGTTTGAGGTTGTGCTCAGTTGAACTGCAAGAACACATTTACCCAACAGAACTCCAACAGGGACGCCGTGAACCTGAAGACAACATGCCGTACCTACTGCAGTCTGAACAGATCTGCACACTTAAACCTCAGACAACAATGAGAATATAATGAAGCACTCTTCACCTCCTAAAGATCACCAACACAATCCTGTGTCAGCTTCTGGAGGTTTAGACCCGCAAAATACGCATTCAGTCTTTTTGGAACTGATTTAAAAAAAGTTATGACCAGTTTAGCAATACCCTGGCATCCAATAACAACATCATCAGGGTTTGGCTAATTTTAGTATTATTTATATGCCGTTGCTTCATAGTTTATATATATATATATATATAGCTTTCATTTATTTTCATTTCAGTTTTCCAGTTTTCCAATGCAACATTTCTAATTTCTGTTTTTCATCAAATATTTATATTTTCTTTCATTTCAGCTTTATTTAAATAAACAAAACAGATTTTTAATTGTTTTAGTTTTAGTTAACAACAACACTGCTAGCAAACAACCTAAATACCTTAGCAACTGAATAGCAACACCCTATTTTCAGTTTTAGTTTTTCATATAATATTTATCTTTTATTTAATTTTATTTCAACTTTAATTCTTTCAGCTTTATAACAAAACAATATTTGTAATTGTTTTAATTTAAGTTAACAACAACAACAATAACAACGCTGCTTTCAACAACCCTGAATACCTGCATAGCAAGTCTTGTGACCCTGGAGCACAAAACCAGTCTTGAGTCTCTGGGGTATATTTGTAGAAATAGCCAAAAATATTTTTTTTGGGTCAAAATTATAGATTTTTCATTCATGCCAAAAATCATTAAGATATTAAGTAAAGATCATGTTCCATGAATATATTTTGAGGATCTCCTACCATAAATATACGAAAACCTAATTTTTGATTAGTAATATGCATTGCATATTTTAAGGTGACAACTTTAAAGGTGATTTTCTCAATATTTCAATTTTTCTTCACCCTCAGAACCCAGATTTTCAAATAGTTTTACCCTTAGTGGTCCATGATCACATATGCTATTTACATTATCAGCATTTACATGTTAATCAAAGTTATTTCAAAGAACATCATTGTATTTCAATCGCACTTTATTTGCATGAGATATTTCTGGCAGTGTCTGGCAGTGTCAGGGTGTGTCATGTATTCAAAAGTGTCTTGTTGACACCATGTGTGCTGAAAAGAGTTCTCATTATGGATGCTGTGGTGACGTGTCGAGCGAGTGTGAAGCGTCTGAATCAATAGTGATATGCAGCGGTCACATCTTCAGCAGCCGACAGACTCCATCAGACTCGAGCTGGAGCAGGTGCGTCATCAATCCTCATTCGTCCCATGTGTGTCTGTGTGTGTATATGATTTCCCACAGGCTGCTTCCAGCCGGCGAGACTCTCAGGTAAAAGCAGTGAAGTGCAGATGCCCAGCGGCCTCCTGCGACAGCCGTCTGAGGACCCTGACTGTGAGCCTCAGGTGTCTCGTCCCCACTGCGGATATTGACAGCTGCTCTCGCTATAAAAGCGCCGCGGACAGCACCACCTGCCCAGCTGCAGCGACAACATGTGAAACCGGTAGATAATGGATTGCTCTTTAGGAATGACAGAGCAGTTTTCAACAACTGGTGTTTTGAAAGCCTGAAAAGTGTCTGAATTTAAAGAGACAGTCCACATAAAAATGAAAGTCCTGGCATCATTTACTCACTCTCATGTCATTGCAAACCGCTATCACTTGCTTTTTTTCCCCCCTGTGAAAGTAGTTATTTTGAAGAAGTAATGTAACCACAACAGACATAGTAATAAGTGGCTAAATTGTCCCCCCAAAATTTGAAACTCTTTGAAAAGGACTTTGTTGTCACATGTTTAGGTGGTCTGACATGTCA
The DNA here is from genome assembly GCF_003368295.1 of Carassius auratus. Classification (NCBI taxonomy): domain Eukaryota; kingdom Metazoa; phylum Chordata; class Actinopteri; order Cypriniformes; family Cyprinidae; genus Carassius; species Carassius auratus. The sequence goes on from NC_039273.1 coordinate 1,469,630, forward strand.
AAATGATTAAAAAGGTAAAAACACCAAACTTTTGAACCGAAGACTGTTTTAAATGCTTATTTTTAGCCCTACTGTGTAAACTGTCTTAAATATGGATAATTAAGAGTTAGATTAAAGAGATTCGAAGTTTAAAAACCTAAAACTCATAAATAATCTGAAACCTTTTTGTTTTAAAGTAAAATTGTTGTAAAAGAAAAAGATGTGTGAGGGACACATTTCAACACCAAGTTTTAAATCTCATGCTTTTTTAAACCAGTATGACTTTCATTTTACTGAGATTTTTCATAAAACACAGAAAAACAGAGCAGAATGGCTAATTCTAGTTGGGATGTTATAATTTTAAACAATTTGCAAATAATATTTTGAAATATGCACACATGCACTTGCACTTAATTTGTTGAAAACAAACCTTTTCTTGTCTCATCACATTCAGTTATATATTACATGAACTGCATAAATTATACCATATTTTAATTTCAAAATGGCCATATTTGAGGAAAAAAGTAGAGTAGTCTGGATATTACTGTTGTTTTACATTTCTATCATAAAACAGTTGTCAAATATTAAATGTAAAACAGTAAACCACGCTTATTTTTGATTTGATTGGTCAACTTTAAAAGGAGCCTCTTCTGCTCTCCAAGGCTGCATTTATTTGATAAAAAAATACAGTAAAAACTGTTATACTGTGAAACATTATTGCAATTTAAAATAATTGTTCTCTATTGTAATACTATACTCCAGTCTTCGGTGTCACATTCTCTACCGAAATCATTCTAATATGCTAATTTGCTGCTCAGGAAAACATTTATGATTATTATCAATGCTGAAAACAGTTTGTGCTGCTACAGATTTCTGTGGAAATTTTGACACATTTTATTTTCAGGATTCTTTGAAGACTAGAACATTCAAAAGAGCAGCACTGATTGAAATAGAATCTTTTGAAACATTATAAATGTCTTTACTGTGACTTTCGATTAATTTAAAGTAGCTATCCTTGCTGAATAAAAATATGAATTTCTTTCTCACTGTGTTCTAGTAATAAACATCAGTACTCAAGGGTGTGTTAATGTCTATATCATTAAAGCAGATGTTATTATTCAGAGAGCTGCTATACACATGTTGACAGTTTCTCACTACAGTAATGACATTCCTTTGCTATGGGGGAAAATGTGTTTAATTGTCATACAAATAATGTTGCAATACAAAAAACCCAGATGGTCCAAAAAACAGGCTTAAATATAATTTTCCTCAAAACATGACTCGGGTATGTTCATACCGTTTATGAACACAGATGCATTTTGCATGCCATCAGGATTGACAAATGAACTGATAACTGATGGCAGGAGAGCAGAGGAGAAAAGCAAGGAGCTTGTAATAATGTCTCCTCTCGCTTTGGCTGCCCAACAGGAGCTGACAGTGTTAATGTGACTTAGTTTTAGACGGGGTGAATTATTAAAAACCACAGTAAAGGCAGGGGAAAGAAAAGGGCAATGACTATCACTGTCAGCCAAACACGTGTACGCCAGCATATTCCAGAACTACTTCAGCTCGTCTTACATTATCCTTCAGGAGAACAATAATTTTATGCATGTAATCAGCCTATATCAATACTGTAAGACTTAAATATCTGCTTCCACCCAATCAACATAAGCGTTTGCAGTAACACAACATTTCTACACCACAACTGAAATGCAAACATTATGAGATTTTACAAAGACTAAAAGAATTGGTCCAATAATCTTTGTTTTGATTTACTACTTTTAAATAAATGTAAAAAAAAAAAAAAAATGCTAATGCAAATATTATTTTTGCCTGTCTGTCAAGAAAAAAAAAAATGCAAGTCAGAAATTCTTTTCTCATTTTTGTGTTCAGTACGCAAATAGTCAAAATACACTTCTCTAGTACACACTACTGTTCAAAAGTTTGAGGTCTGTAAGATATCTCTTAATGTTTTTCAGAAGAAGTCTTTTCCGCTCACCAAGGCTGTATTTATGGGATTCAAATATAGTAAAGTCAGTAATATTGTGAAATATATTTGAAAAATTTAGTTTTTATTTGAAAATATGTAAAAATGTATTTGATTTATGTGATCAAAGTTGTATTTTCAGCATCATTCCTCCAGTCTTCAGTGTCACATGATCTTCAGAAATCATTTTAATATGCAGATTTGCTTCTCAAGAAACATTTCTGATTAACTGTTGAACGCAACTTTGAACAGTAGTGTAGTAAATGTGGCCTTTGTGCCATTTTTGCAATGTAAAGGCATCTCCAGAATGAGAGACAGAGTTCTGGTCATGTGTTTGACTTCGGGTGAATCTTGGTGATGTGATTGGTGATGAACGTGAGTGTGGATACGTGAGAACATTTGCTGCTGGAAATGAGTGAACTGACCCTCTTAAAATGGAAGCTGATTAGAGAGCAAAAGCTTTCGCAAGATGAGCTAATTAAGTCGAAGTCGCAGTGTTAAACAAGAGGAAGATTATCGCTCTCCTCGATCACGTTGAGAGCACGAATCCAATTGCATCTTGGTTCTCTATTTTACTCTCATTTCTCTTCTACTCGCTCTCCCTGTAGGGATGATGTATGACAGGGTCTCACCTTTACCAGGGTTTTGTTCATTTGACAGTTCTAGATAATAATTTATTATTTTACAGAGACAGCAAATTGATAAAGAACTTCATGCACTCAATGACATAATTAAAAAATACAAAATATCCGTAGATATATAGGTTGACTACTAAAATATTATATAAAAAATACTAAAATAATTTTGCACTGCTTCAGTTTTTTTGTGTGTAATTAATGAGGCCTTTAAATTCATACTATTCAATGCAATTGTAAGAATAAGTAATTGAAAGCACTAATTTTATCAACCCATTATCAACCATCGCACCTCAACACAGGTTCACTTCCATTTGCACAACTAGTGCACCAAGACTCGCAGAAGTTGCTTATATGCAGAAGTTTTTTATGCATATTTTTTTAACAGTCCTTTATTATCACACACAAAGTTGGAAACACATTTACACATGAGAGACTTAGAAACAGACAGAAAAAGGCTAGTGCCAAGAGGGAGGTTACGAGCCTGATTGAGGCGACTCTCTAATGAGCACGCTCTCTCATGGATGGCAAAGGGACCAAGGGAGATCAGGTCACAGGTCAAAAGTGCAAGACAGAGCTGAAAGCTGTTATTTACACACTGCTATGTTTATACGCTCTGTCTGGCAGCAGACAATTAATTTACACCTGTAGCTATTGAGAGCTAGATGAAATTGTGTGATATCTGCTGCTCTGAGAGCGTGCTGTAAAGCATTTATGTCTACCTGGACAGGTTTCTTGCGTGAGCCTTCATTGTTTTCCGCCTCCTCGTGTTCTTTGCTGCCCTGGGGCAGGTTTGAGTAGTTGGCAAGACTGCTGAGAAGAGACGATACCATGGGAATTGTGTCCATCTCCTCCTGTAGAGTAAACACACACATACAGAACAAATATTGTAAGCATTAAATAAATCAAGTAGCTTGTAAGGAACATCTAAAATGTCATGTTTACATTTACAGATTACCAACGACTAGCTCAGAGGACAATTTTTGCTTATAATTTTCTCATTAATAGCTCATGAGACCCTCAGTTGTGTTTTTTCATGCTTAGTTTAATATGTCATAATATACTCATCAGAATTGAAGAAAAAATAAAAACAGATCAATTAAGTCACAATAGGAGTTTTAAAAATGGCTGCATATATCAGCTCAGAAAATTTGATCTAGTGAGAATAAATTGCCATAATGATAACAGCAATTATAGTATTTAATTTGTTTAATGCATATTTTATCAAATGAGGTAATTAATCCATGCATACTAAAAACATATGCATAGTGTGCACTTTTGCATACTGCTGAGAAAGAGCAATTAGTATGCTAGCATTCATTGACCATTGAAAATGTTTTGAATTTGCAGTTGCATTAATGCATTTAACTTTTACAAATAAAACCGAATAAATGTTTGAGATCACATAGAGATCTTTATTTGCTAATTTGTGGTGTTAACTGCAACTATTTTGATATCTTCTGAAACTCTAGAGGAGACACATTTAAAATTATTGAGGTCTTAAGCCAAAACCTCAGTTTGTCCAAAGTCCTCTCATTGACAACTAGGGAAAACAAACGTAAAACAAAATATCATTTTAGACAATTCTTGCAGCTCCCTTCAGATGAACATTCCCATTTTCTCCCAGCATTAAGATTTGAGTTTTTAAAATGCATATTATAAATGCATAAAAACTTGATTATTTAGGTAACTGATCAACAGTTTGGCAGTTCACTTAAATCAGAGATGCCTCCAATCTTCTCCCCCCATCAATTATTTCTAATGTATATCTTTGTTTTGTTTATTTTTTTTGTATTGAAGTAAAATTAAATGTAAAAGTTATTATTTTAAAGTGTAAAAAATGTAATAAATACATTTTAACATTTACTTTTGGTCCACAGCCTTCAGTCAAGTTTGATTTTTGGCCCTTTGTATTAAAAATAAGTTTTGTCTTCTCTGACTTAATTACGAGGCATTTTCTAATATTTTTAGATGCAGTACAGCATGTGTTTGACACTTTTGGACTTACATGCTGTTATCATCCACCTGCAGAGGTGTATGGGGTCTGGGGACTTCCTGCCCTTCAAACGCTAATTATCCTTATTAATAACTGTCAGACTCTTTTATTCCTTTAATCAATAGAGTTTTGCGTGCATGTGCTTCACTATCTACTGCAGCTCTAACGAGAACAGAAATGCATCACCGTTGCAGGCTTATCATTCATCGTGCATGCGCTTATGTGTACCTCAAACAGAGCCATGTTCTTGCCGTTCATATTGCTGGTTCTTCTCTGGGTCAGTGCTGTTGATGAATGGACTGCTCTCCTTTGGGTTACCATCTCCTGTTAGCAAAAAACACAAATAAATCATCAGCATGACAGCGATGCCACACACCTCCAGGGGGCTTAGTGAAAAAAAATCTGCTGTGATAATTCTAGCACTTCAGGTTTTGGTTGCACATTTTAGGTCATCCATGCATGCTTTAAACAGATGCATACTGTGCACTGTTGCACATAGCAGAAATGTAATTCACAGTTATGCATCTGGCAGATGCTTTTATCCAAAGCGACCTGTATGGCATTTAAGATATACAGCTCATGCATTCTCTAATCAAACCCATATTGCTAGCATAGTGTCTGAGCTGCTGGAAATGCCATTAGTTTATATAGTCCTTCTAATAAAACAGTGTAGTTGTTAAAACACCAGTAAACTGGGAAGCAATACATGCAGGTCTCACACATGGAGAGTTTAATGACCTGTATCTGTACAGGTGAGATGGCTTTACACTGCCTGTGTGTTCATTCACCTGGGATCTTGGATCAGAGGACAGTTTCTTTTTAGGGCCTGGATCACAGGGTTCGAGAAGTAATTAGGTCTCTGGACTCCCTCAAACCACGGGAGAGGAATTTTAAAGAGGTGCAATGCAACACCAATGCTTTCAAAAGTCTCAAGTCTAAAAGGTCTATGGCCCATTGTACCATGTTCATCTGAAGAATTTTCTGTATTGATTATTCTCATGTAACTTTACCTGAAATTTTACTCGAGCATGTCTTTTGAATTACACATTGCATTGTAGAATTAAAGGAATTTAATGGAACTTATTTTGGAAAAGGTACTGGTAATTTTCTAGCAGGACATTACACTCTGAATTTTTTTTTTAATTGAAGTTTGACATGCTCAATATAAAAATAACATTACTTTTTGTGTATTATTAACAGTGCTCATGAAAGCATAAACGGTCACCAAAAGTGAGTCATTCAAAACTCAAAAGTGTACACTGGATGATTTTAGTATTTTACGGACTAGTCCCAATGTTCTGGAACCCTTATGAAAGGAAAATATATTTATCAATATATTTCCTTAATATTATTGTAATATATTATTTTCCCTTTTTATTTTCTAATATATAATATATTTGAATAATATATTGATGATACATATATTATATAATATATTGCAAAATATACAAATGATTGCCGCTTTCAGTATATTGCAATATATTGGAAAAAATAAATATTAAATCCCATATATAAGAAATATGCCTAATATGTTACATGATATTTTCCAATATACTGCAATATATTTTGTTTCATAAGGGAATGTTGCAAAAACCCAGTGTTTCATAATTCTAAAATGTACCTGACTTTAAAATTGACCAATGTACTTAAATTAAAGTAGCACAATAATAATTATCACCACAGAATTACAGAATTTATTATTTTCTTACAGTGTATCTATTTATAATTCTATATCTTTCTAATTCTGTTTTGTTTGAAGTTTGGTTTTGAAAGTTATTTTTAATCAAAGTACAAAATGTTAATTAAAAGGTTTAAAAGCAAGGTATTTCCAACTAGCATCTATAGTTATAGACTTGCAAAAACCATTTTTAATAAAAATGAAAAAAAAATACCATAAAATCATCTAATTGTGCATTTTAATGTTCAAACTTGGGTTGTTGAGTATTGTTTACGAGATACATTAACACCAATGGTGTTTTATGTGTTTTCATTTTTTATTACTATCTTTTGTCATGTTGTTGTAATTATTTGTGATGGTCAACCCCTAGGTACATATTGTAGGGGAAAAAAATCGACATTCCCTCAGCCCGCAGCCTTACATACTGTTACTTTTAATGTAAGCACAAGTCCATGGTAAGGTGTGAATTTAACTCAATGCAGCGTGAAGACTGACAGCCTCAATACTGAAATCTTCGGAGGCTGAAGCAATCAATCAAGCGATGACAGCAGGCACGCAGTCAGAGCGAGGAGATCAGCTGTCAGCTCGTACACTGGGAACGACCGCCACAGAAATCAGAATGGAATTGGATGACTAACCTGTAATCAGGACTTAGATTTTTCTATGTAGGAGTGTAGAGGTCAGAGAAGCTGCCTTTATGAAATATCAATGGCGACTTAATGCCAGATAAAAGGCTTGAATGGAAAATGCTTCAGTTGCTTCAGTTTTGCATTTTATGATGAGAAATAATCGGGCAGAACAAATGAATAGTGTTGAAAACTTTAGGCTTAATAATATCCCCGGACATGAACGCATACAACAGTAGAAAATACAAACCTGATCTAATTTTCACGATAAGCCAGTCATTTCTAAACTCTAGATGGATGGATGGATGGATAGAATAATAGATACTGTAGAAATATAGATAGATTGATAGCACGATGGATGGACAGACAGATGGATGGCTAGATAGATAGATAAATGGATGATGGATAGATAGATAGATAGATAGATGGAAGGATGATAAATACAATGATATAACAATGTGTCAATAACGAAGTGTAGTAACATCAGAGTTCAGCGCCCAGCCCTGTCTGACAGAAAGAAGACCCAGTGCTATGATGGAGCTGCAGAAACACAGACACATCTGCTCTTTTATTGGCTCAAATATTGTGGCACATTGTCAGGGATTCATCAGTGTTAGTTACACGGGACAATGTTTCACAGGGGGCTATAAATAGCAACGACTGGCAAAAACTCAAAGCAGTCTGAGTCTCAGACACTGCACAGACCGCGCACACAAAAATAGAAAGAGCTTTCTCATAAACCTCAGACTGATTGGTTGGCTTCATGCAATTCCATAGTGCTCTTCTTTTTTATTGATTTATTTACAGGTCTGAGATACTAGACAATATTTACAGCATCATTTGGCATACTTTTTTCATTAAATGCATTCAAACCAGCAAGTACTTTAGGGTTGATCGCACCATGCACAGATTCTACAGGAAT